>NW_028170692.1:0-77000 GCF_963971535.1 Notolepis coatsorum | reverse complement strand
CAGGTGAGATCAGGGTAGGTTGAAGGAGTGAGAGAAAAGATGTGAGGATTTAAAAGCTTCGACAGAGCAGGTGCCCCTGACGATGGTAGGTAATTTATTCCACATGTAGGGAGCGAGGTAGACAGCTCTGTGGCCGGCGGATTTCTTTTTAACCCTAGGAATCGATAGAAGCCCCGCATTTTGTGAGCGCAGAGCACGAGCGGGCGAGTATCGAGAGATGAGATCGGATAGATAGAGCGGTGCGAGCCCATTTAAAATGTTGTAGGTGAGGAGTAGCATTTTAAAGTCAGATCTGGCTTGAATAGGAAGCCAGTGTAGGGCGGCCAAAACTGGTGTGATGTGGTCAAATTTTCTAGTTTTAGTTCGTATCCGTGCAGCCGCATTTTCCACAAGCTGAAGATTTTTTATGCTTGAATTAGGTTGGCCTGAAAAAAACGTGTTACAGTAATCTAGACGTGATGAGACAAAAGCATGAATTAGGGTTTCAGCATCAGCCAGAGTTAAAATAGGGAGACATTTTGCGATATTACGAAGATGGAAGAAGGCAATTTTGGTGACATTTTTAATATGTGCTTTAAATGAGGGGGAGCAATCCAAAATGTTTTTTTATGGTGGATCTCTGAGATACATGACGAGTATCAAAGTTGAGGGAGATGTCTTCAAACAGGCCTCTGTGGTTTGGGGGGCCAATGACTAACATCTCAGTTTTATCTGCATTAAGGAGTAGAACGTTTTGCGACATCCACTTTTTAATGGCAAGCAGGCAAGCCTCAAGATTTTGTAATCGGGAATCGTTTGGCTTAATAGGTATGTATAATTGGGTGTCATCAGCGTAAACATTTAAGTGAATGCCAAATTTGCGTATGATATTGCCGAGGGGTAGCATATAAATAGAAAATAGTATCCGCTTAAAAATGCTGTATGGGGTCAACACAAGAGGTGGAGGACTTACACTCCATGACAGAGCTCTGTTGATGTAATGCAAGTACATTTCCCCGTGGTTACATCTTTTTCACAGGATTTGCGGATGTTATCTGTGTTTGCATCATAATGTAATCATCAAGTAATGCTGGCTCTGATTGAAGTTATTTTGTTATTGTAGAACAATGCAAGTTCTTCAAAGTTCGATGCGGAGGACTACAGAGGGGGGGGGGGGGGGGGGCAGTGAGTGTCCAGCATTCTCTGTGATATTCTTAGAAAAGTATTCCTTTACTGTAGACAGTCATGGCTTCTTTATATACTGTGTTGTGAGCTTAGTTTTCCTCCATTTTTGTTCAACTGCCTGATTATCCTAGTCTGACCAACACAGCTATTGTTTGACCCTGGGGAGATGCTGTCGGGTGACTTCTTATTGTTTGACCCTGGGGAGATGCTGTCAGGTGATTTCTTATTAGGCTTGTTCAAGATGGATTTCGGTTTGCCTCGACTAGTAGACGAGAGTAGCCGAGTGAAGCCGGGGGAGGAGTTAAGAGGGCGGACACTGCCGATTTCACGAGAGCCTCTCGCCTAGTCTCGCGTGGCAGATACGCTTTCACGTCACCACACGCACATTACACACCTGTCCAGCTCATTATAATGCGATGGCCGTGTGCAAAATTAGATCAGATTCAAATGTACAGCACACCATATACTGCTACAGTGGAATATACTATTCATATACCATAATGTATACCATCTTGTTGCGCGCTCCTGGCCGCACGCACACACAACACACTGCTGTATGTGTGTGTGTGTGTGTGTCTGACAGCTTGAAGTTTATCATGATGATATGATGATAAGTTGATAACGCATAACATAATAAAGTTTTCAATCAATCAAACGTCTCATAACTCCCTGGCTGTCACATGGCTGGTGACTGACAACTTTTCTGAGCCAATAGGCGCTTTGCGCGACCGTAGCAAGTCGCTTCCCAGCCGGGAGCAGCCAGCTGAGAGGTACTGTGGAGCCTCGCTCTGAATGCTGCGCGCGGCTCGCTCCCGCGCGAGTTCCGCGCCTCGCCTCGTCAGATTTTCAGACCAAATCGGACAACATTCTAACCGTCATGCAACGCGCTTGGCGAGGCCGTAGTAAAACCTGCGCAGATCTGCGTCCGCCTATCCCATCTCGAACAAGCCTATTGTTTGACCCTGGGGAGATACTGTCAGGTGACTTCTTATTGTTTGACCCTGGGGAGGTACTGTCAGGTGACTTCTTATTGTTTGACCCTGGGGAGATGCTGGCAGGTGACTTCTTATTGTTTGACCCTGGGGAGGTACTGTCAGGTGACTTCTTATTGTTTGACCCTGGGGAGGTACTGTCAGGTGACCTCTTTGTAACCTTTAGTTAACCCTTTTACTGCCACACTACAGAAGGTTAACCCTTTACTATCACACTACCAACGGTCACCGTCGGTAGTGTGATAGTCAGGCGTGCGTTCCTGATATCAACTGGGGTTGCACGCACGCTAATGGCGCCACGTGCACGCACGCTCCCGCGCATGCGCATAAATCTCCCCTCGCTTGAGCACAGACTACAGACGGTGCCTAATTGCCTCTACGAATGGAATGTAACACACTATACTTATAGCGAGTTGGCGAGTGCAGCGCATTCCTGTGTGCGTGCACGCGCTTTTGCTCAAATCATACCCTGCACGGAGTGCAACCCCGTCCCAAGAGCAACGCATGCCTGGTGATAGTAAAGGGTTAACCTTCTGTAGTGTGGCAGTGAAATGGTTAACCTTCTCTGTATTATCGCATTGAAAGGGTTAACCGTTTGGTAGAGCGGCAGTGAACGGGTTAAACAGCAAATGCAGAAACAAGCATTTCATCGTAAAGTATTCCGTATTTATGACAAATAATAATAAACAAACTTGAACTTGAACCTGAGCTAGCTAAGCTAAGTAAATGACTGTTGGTGTGGTATGGTGTTGTTGGGATTTTCAACCATGCAATTTAAAGAACAGTCCAAAGTGCACCGCTCAAATTATCTCATAATATTAGAGAATGTTTCCCTCTGCTGTGTCACCTAGTTACCCTTTTTAGTCTCTATTTTGGTCTTTGTTAAGATTAGGTTGGCATTAAAAACACAGTGATTGTCAGATATACTATAGGTAATTTGATTACTGAGACCTTATGTTCAACCTTGTGGTTATCACTAAGGGTGTGAGTGTCACAGGGAACCAGAAACCTACTGTATCCGTCACCACCACTGCAATATCCTGGACAAGCATGCCCTCTTGAGCTGGGACAACATCATCAAACTAACCCATGCCAGTCTGGTCTTCAAAATCCTCCATGGTCTAGCCCCACCTCCATGGTCTAGCCCCACCCCCACTTTCCCATTTTTTCAACCCCCAGCAGCAGGTTCACCAGAACCGTTGTACCGGGTGACTTGGCTGTTCCATTAAGGACAAGTACATTTAGCCAATCAGCCGTGAGAGCTGCCAAGACCTGGAACTCCATTCCAAGTTATATCCGCAATATATAGAAACACACAGATCAATATATAGAAACACACAGATCATTCAAACACACTTTCAAAACATGGTTAAGAAATAACCACATGTGAACACAACAGCCCTGCAGAACTCTAACCCCATATGCTTGCCTGTACCTAATATGTAGAATTATTGTTTGTTTGTACATTGTCTGTACATGTCTGCTGTATATATTTAGCATGATGTGATTTTAACCTGTTCTTAATTACCTGTATGCCATAATATGTTATGCTTTTTTAGCGGCTTTTTAACACCAGGCCCAGGGACAACAGTTGAAAATTAGCTTTGGCTTAACACTGTCTCACACATTTACATTTATGTTCATTAATGTGTGCTGTCCCTGTTCAAATCAAGTTTAAACTGTAAACATTAACTCTCATTTTCCCTCTGTCTTGCACAGCTTCAGCATCCAATAGTGATCGGTGGGCCTTGTTCCATAAGTCTGGGCATGTGGCCATTGCACTGTCAAAGCTTTTCACAATATCCTCGGAGGCTATGGGGTTCAGATTGTGTGCGATGCACATCTCGGGTGACAGGGTAGATAGAGATCTGTCACTTCAGCAAGAATAGCATCCACACATCCTGAAATGTACCTCAGTCATCTTCCTTCTCCTGGTGTCCATCACTTTTGTTTGAAAACTCTTTGAAAGCTTTGACGAAATTGCTACCATTATCTGTGACAGTAGCTTTGACATTATTTTCAACATTGTAAGTCACGCGAGTCTCGTGTGTCTCAGCAGGTGCCTCTACTATACAATTTATTTCTGTCTGGAAATTAGCTTCACAATAGGGAGGTGTAGTCTGACGTCACTCTGGTTCCGCCCGCGAGGTCCACCCGTATTCATCTGGGCCGTATGACGTCACAGTGATTTAGCGCGGCCATTTTTGTGTCCTGTATTGTGTCCGACAGGTGAATGAGGAGGGAGGTACTCCTGCGTGCCACAACTAGAGAAGAGAAGTTGCGCGAAACACAACTAAAGTTCATACAACTTCATACAATATGCCCGGGATATGTTGTGCAGTTGGCTGTAACAACAGTCGTCAGAGAAACCCCGAACTACAATTGTATTCCATCCCAAAGGAGTTAGATCGGCGGAATAAATGGTTGGCTTCAATCAGAAGGGACCACTGGCATCCTACATCTATCTAACGTTATCTAACGTTAATTATTATTTTAATCTCTTAGCTCAGGGAAACACTTGAAACACTTAAACATGGTTAACTTCAGTTGCTATATAATTAACGTTAGCAGTGTCATCCAAACACATGCTAATTTGACATAGATTCAGACTGTGTAGTGGTTGGATTTATTACACTAATCACATACCTAGCTACTTGTCAAAAAGGAAACTGTTATTAAACCCAGTTGTAAAGCTACTCTTACTTACCTCTGCACTTAATTAAATATACAATACAATATACTTACCTGCAGTATATATATATGTGAATAAGAGAGAACAAATTCTGAGAAAAAGATGAAAGGGACATTACCTTTTGGTCAATATTTTGATGGTATGCACACATTTAATAGTCTACCATTCTTGTCTCTCTGTCTGCTTAGGCAGAAAAAGTGAGAACCCCATGAGCCCTGATTATGTACCTAGCCTGTTTGCACACACTTCAGCTGGACAAAGGCAGAAAACCATCTATGCCAACAGTAGGTTTGAGCATACCCAGCAGTAGGGCTGGGCGATATGGCCTAAATATGATATCACGATATTTTCTGACCTTTCGGCGATACACGATACACATCACGATGTTTTTCTTTTTTTCCCCAAACAATTCATTATGAGGCTTACCAAGACAGTATTTGAGTTTGCAAGCTAACATTAAAGACTAAATAAAATACCCATGCATTTAGCATTTTTATATTATATATTAGATTTAGATTATTGGATTATTAGATTATATATTGCATATATTTAGCAATGAGATATTATATGATTTAGATATGAAATATGATTAATTGAAAATGGGGGACCCTGATGTAAACAAGATGAAAGACTTTCTCTGGTCTGCATCCCCTTAACAATTGTATGTATTGAGCTGTACTGTACCCATTCTGCAATATGTTAATAAAGTTTTAAATCAATCAATAAATAAATAGCATTTTAGCATTTTTATGAAACTACTGTATATTTGTATGTCTCTAAATGTTTTGATGAATTGAAAATGGAGGACCCTTATGTAAAAAAGCCGAAAGTCTTTTTCTGGTCTTCATCCCCCAGTCCACTGTTGTTGTATTGAGCTGTATGTATTGTACCCATTCTGCAATCGTTAATAACGTTTTCATTCATTCGATCATTCAGCCGGCAACACAATAATTTTGATTGACAGTCGAGTCTGCCAATTACGTCACACCGATTGAACCCGCCCTGCTGTTCTTAGCACCAATTCGCAAGCTCTATGCGTTTTTTACTTCCGCAATTGATTTTGACGAGAGCTGAGCTCAGCTCAACGACAACAACAGCTCCCTGCGGCAGACGAGTGATTACCAGCGCACCGCAGCATGACTAAACAAGCCATAATGATTTTATTGCAACGAATGTTATAATAAAAGCCTTTCCATACATCTGTCTGATTGAAAACTTTATTAACAGACCGCAGAATGGGCATGCACAACTCCGCACGGGCTGAGATATGAACAGTAACGCTTGCTATCTATGTCGTCATCGGACGTTGCTATGTTTGGGTAAATACGCTAATGTTATTGAACGTGTAACTATATAACGTTAATGCCACAAAACGAATGCCTTTGTTAATAATAATTAGTAACTTTGATGCAGTAGTGTGTGTGGGGGCGGCGTTGTTCAAAAGTTTGAACGGGTGTGGACCAGATTGACGCGACACAATCCTCTTGGGCAAAACATCACGATATCCACAATACGTTAAAAAAGTATCGTTAATGAACTGTACCCGATATTTATATAATATCGTCATATCGCCCAGCCCTACCCAGCAGATTAAACGGAAAAGGACTGAGACAATGGCCCCTAGCAGTGATGACCATGAGACTGTGGCCCCCTCCAGCACCAGCGATGACACTGAGCATGACAACACCATGCAAGTACGGGCAGAATGCATGAAGGATGAGCACAATTACTCCCAAGCCATTCACAGGCATCGTGGGGCCATGCTCGAATGCAGCCTGCCAAGCTACAGTCAAGGCATTGACAAATGAGTGTGCACGACTTAGGGCAGAGGTTCGTCTAAAAGACAACGTTGATGGGCTGTCTTTGAACGAAGAGGCCTTTAAAGGAAATGATGACATGGTATTGGAACTCACAGGCCTTCCAAGCTATGCTAAATTAATGGTTGTCTTTACTTTCCTGTCAGGATTTCTGAAACCTAGTCCCAGACTGACTCCCTTTCATAGCTTTCTGTTAACACTGATGAGAATGAGGCTTAATTTACCTCTATATTTTTTTGTCTATTTATTTCGTATGTCTAAGACAAGTGTTGTCAGAATATTTAATAGTACATTAGATGTAATGTATGTTAGAATGTCACCACTTATATTTTGGCCATCAAAAGAACAAATTCAGGTCAGTCTGCCCATGTGTTTCAGGGATAACTTTAAAAACTGCACTTCTATCGACTGTTTTGAAATATTCATAGAGAAGCCAAAGAACTTGAGAACTCATGCACAAACATACTCTCAGTACAAGCATCACAACACTGTAAAATTCTTGATTTCAATAACACCCCAAGGTTTTATATCCTTTGTGTCAAATGGCTGGGGTGGACGCACAAGCGACAAGCACATCACAGAAAACTTTGGTTATCTTGAGAAAATATCACCAGGCGATGTCATTCTTGCAGATAGAGGCTTCAATGTCAAAGATACGGTAGGCCTGTATTGTGCACAGTTGAAAATTCCAGCATTCACCAGAGGCAAGCAGAAACTGCATCCCCTGGAACTAGACGCAACAAGGGGACTTGCTGCCGTTAGGATCCATGTGGAAAGAGTCATTGGCCTGGTCAGGAACAAATACACCATCCTTCAGACCACCATCCCGCTGTCGCTCTGCCAAACAGCCGCTCAAGGACAACCTACCTCTGTTGACAAGATGGTAACAGTTTGCTGTGCTCTTTGTAATATTTGCCCATCTGTGGTGCCCACAGAATAGACAGGCAGTAGTTGCTTACCATGTGAAATGGATCTATTACAAGTTTCCCTCTTAAGGTAATAAACGTGCCCTTTACTGTAAATCTGGCTTTAAATAAACCATATCTGCACAATCTACGGTATTTGAATATATATGATTCAGTGATGTCAGATGAATGTGTACACATTACACAAATACATGACCAAAAGACAGAATAGTTTCTTTCAGAATTTATTTGACCTTACTCCTAGAACCCACCTCACCCCTGCCCATTTTGACAACCTAGGATGGCTTAGAGTAGACGACAGAGTACAGCAACTTGCAATGGGCCTGGTCTACAAGATACACTACACGACCAAGGTACACGTTCAATCAATAAACTAGATGAATTAGAATTAAATAGCACATTACATCGATTTTTCTATGGCTGTATATGGAATAATGTATGGAATATCAGCCATTCTAGGGTGAACTCGACTGTGGTATCGGCTCAATTAACTTGTTGTATTTTATTTTTTTATTATTTTTTAAACAAACACATAAACAAACATGACAACACACGATAAGATATACAAGCATTAGTTGTCAGTGCACATCCAATGAAATCACATTTTAGTTAATTGTCTTATATAGGATATACCCCTAATACCTGTTATCTAAAAACCTACACACATATGCTCCAGCTCGAACCCCCCCCCCCTCCCGGACCCCACCTTGGATAGTACCTCCATTATCCCTTGCACCTAACCAGACACTACCATTATAAGCTAGCTTTTATTCTCTCCACCACTTCTAACCACATTGACATTTTGGATTCATTGAGACCCAGAATTCTTGCTGTAGATATTTCTTGATAAATCACATCGAGATATGTAAGAAACCAAACTTTCCGGCACATTTTTTCCGGTTGAAACCAGCGTGATGCGATCAGCTTTTTACCTACTGTGATACCCGATAAAACCAATCTCTTTAGCTGTGGATTTACTGCAAACTCAAAAACATCATTCAATAGCAGTGTTGGGACTAACGCGTTACAAAGTAACGCGTTACAGAAACGAAGTTACTTTTTGCCGCAACTAGTACTCTAACGCATTACTTTTGAAATTCAGTAATGCTACTTACGTTACTGAATGGTTTGTTAGTTCGTTACTGCGTTCTTTTTATGTAGATTCATAGCGAGCGTCCTTATTTCGCCTGCGTTTGTTTTGTTTACTGTAGACTGAAAGGCGCTATATAAAACGAAGTATTATTATTATTATTATTATTTCTTTCCGTAGCCTCATTCTGGTTTTCGCACTTCTGATTGGCCACTGACGTTCTGAAAGAAATAGACGCTCTCTACAGTAAACAACAAGAGGACGCTCGCTATGAATCTACATAATAAGAACGCAGTAATAATAACGAACTAACAAACCATTTAGCAACTACTTGGAGAGATAATTAATATACAACATGGAAACGAGATAAAGAACATGTTTGAAGGGCTGCTGGAGTCAACTGGACTAACGTTACATCTCGACCACCGCAGACTGGTGACGGTGAGTGCAATGTGTTCACTGAAACTCAAGATCAACGGATTTTGACTGTACGAAATCTGCCAGGGAATCTCATAATACTAATCAAACAATATAAATATAGTCCTTTCATGCACAATTGATATCCTAACTATTCTAACGTTGCAATGCTTTGATGGATATCTTAAACAACGCTGCAAGATGGTTATGAATGAATTAATGAATGGATGAATGAATGAATGAATGAAAACTTTATTTAACAGATTGCAGAATGGGTACAATACAGTACGGCTCAATACATACAATTGTTAAGGGGATGCAGACCTGAGAAAGACGTTTGTCTTGTTTCCATCAGGGTCCCCCATTTTCAATTAATAGACATTTATGACATACACAACATACATGACATTTATGGCATAGGGACATATAGGTATTTAGTACTGATACATTTGTGACATAAGCGGTATTCAAATATACAGTACTGTTACCCCTAGATCCTGACAGAGTATATACATATGATGGGGAGGGGACTGTACATTAGGAGGGGGTGGGTGGGTGGGAGAGAAATATACATACAGCGGGGAGGGAATATATAATGAAACGCTCTAGACCACATTGCTTAGCAGAGTTCGGTGATGTGAATGGAAACTGTCAAGTTGATCAACCGATTTTGAGTATATGGGGCATGGGACTTGAGCAATTTCTTTTTTTCTTTTTTTTTAAATAACTAAATAGTTACTTTTCACAGTAACTCATTACTTTTGGGTGTAAGTAACTAGTACAGTAACGAAGTTACTTTGAAATGAAGTAACTAGTAAAGTAACTGAGTTACTATTTTTCAGTAACTAGCACAACACTGTTCAATAGTAATACCGAGGGGTGTACAGGTATATTCCAAGATACGAGTTTTGATAATTGTTGGGTCATCTTTCCAGAATGTCTTAACTGGTGGGCAGTCCCAATACATGTGCATAAATGTCCCTTCGTCCCCATTTGTACATTGGGAGCATTTGGAGTCTTGTTTAAGACCCATTCTGCTCAATCTTATAGGAGTCAAGTATGTCCTGTGAATATAGTTAAGATTGATTTGTTGATGGTCCGGGTTCCTTGATGTAAGTCGGACATTTGCCCAGGCTCCTTGCCAATCAAAGTCACTTTCCAGGTCTGGTATATCCCTCCTCCAGGCAGAGTCTAGTTGGAGGGTTTCATGCGAGGACGTTAGTAATTGATGATAAAAATCTGAAACAAAACCTCTCGATGTCTCTCCTTCATAGAATAATTTGTGGTATCTGTGGTGTTCAATTGGTATGTCTAATGGAACACCGTGAGACTTCAAACATAGCCGTAACTGTATGTAAAAAAAGCCATGTGGAATTTTTTTGCATATTTCTCCATAACTACAAAAACCCTGTTTGTTAAAAACATCCCCTAATGAGTGTATGCCTTGCTCTTCCCATATAGGGAATCTTATAGGTCGTTTTTCAATTAAGAGTGCATTGTTATTGAATAAGGGAGTATGATTGTGCCATTTATGTGGGTTAGGATTTTTTTTTTGTGTTTCACGCCATATCCGGATCGCATGAGTAATTATGGGGCCAAATTTCCGTTCACAGTGCTTGATTGGTAGTTTAGTGTATGCTATGTCCTTCAGTCTATGTGGGGCTACTATGTTTTCTTCTAATTTTCTCCAGGATACTAATGCTTGGGGGTCAAACCATGTTGTCAATGGTCTTAATGTGTACGCCTTAAAATATTGGAAAAAATCTGGAAATGCCATGCCACCATCTGCTTTATTTCTCTGTGCGGTGGATCTTTTTATACGTGGTGGTTTGTTATTCCAAATAAATTTGTATGTGGAGGAGTGTAATCTTTTCCAGTAACCCTCTGGAGGGGGTAACGGTAGCATTGAACTGAAGAAGTTGATTCTAGGTAGTACATCCATCTTAACTATTGATATCCGTGCTTGTACTGAGTTTTTAAGTTTTGCCCACCTATCAAGGTCGTCTTTGATTTTGTTTTGGATTTTTGTGTAATTGTGCTTCACCGTTTGTCTTATGGTGGGGAATATTTCCACTCCCAAGCATCTAAAATGTTTTACCATAGGTATCTCTCCTGGGAGGGTTATATCTTTTTTTGCAGGGGTGTTAAGTGGAAGGAAAGCCGACTTCGGCCAATTTATCTTAAATCCCGATAACTCACCAAAGTTCTCAATCAACTTGAGCAGATGAGGCAATGTGGTGTTGGGGTTTTGCATGAACAATATTACGTCGTCCGCATATAAACAAATTTTATGTTGTGTGCCCTTGATTACGATTGGTTCTATGGATTGGGATTGTCTTATATATTGTGCTAAAGGCTCTAATGATAGATCGAATAGTCCGGGACTAAGAGGGCAACCCTGTCTGGCTGAGCGTGATACCGGAAAGATTTTGGAGATGATTGTACCTGTTGTAATCATGGCCGATGGGTCTTTGTATAATACTTTAATCATATCAATGAATCCTTTTCCTAACCCCATCCTTTCTAATACTGCCCATAGATACGACCATTCCAGCCTGTCAAAGGCTTTCATAGCATCCAGGGACAGCATCGCCTTAGGTATGGTGTCATCCTTGTCGGCATCTAGTACGTGCAGTATTCGTCTTATGTCATCAGTGATCAGGCGGCCACTTATGAAGCCAGTTTGGTCCGGGTGAACTAAAGACGTCATATGCTTTTGTAATCTGATGGCTAATACCTTAGAGTACAGTTTGATATCGGTTCCGAGGAGGCTTAAAGGTCTATAACTACCGCACTTGTTGGGGTGTTTGTCTTTTTTAAGGAGGACTGTTATGAGTGCAATATTGTCATTCTTATGGAAGTTCCCCTCCTTGACTGAGTATAAGATCATATTTAGTAATAAGGGTCCAATTATGTCCCAACAAGAAAGGTACATTTCTGATGGGATACCGTCTCTTCCAGGAGCCTTACCACTTTGCATTTCGGATATGGCCTTCTTGAGTTCCTCTAGTGTGATCGGTGTTTCTAACTGTTTAGCGTCATCCTCTGAAAGTTTAGGGAGAATAATTTGATTAAGATATGTGTCCATTTTGTTTTGATCGAAGGTCGTTTCTGATTTATATAAGTCGGAGTAGAATTCTTTGAATGTATCGTTTATTTTTACAGGGTCTGTTTCAAGTACTTGTTGTGCTCTAATGGTAGTTATATCTGCAAATTTTGCATACATTTTTAATGGCATGGCTAATAGGTGACTAGGTTTAGAACCTTGGGAGTACTGCTGTTGTCTTGTGCTGCGTATTTGTATTTCCGATTGTTGTCTGTATATGGCATTGATCTCTATTTTTAGTACGTTAACTTGATTCTCTAGTCGAGTTGAGTTGTTGTATTTTAGAGAATTAAATAACGTTGAGTAAAGCGTTTCCAGCTCAGCCAGTTTTGTGCATTGATTCTTGCGCATTTTGGAGGAAAAGCTATCAGTGAAATCTTTGATCATTCCCTTTACCGACATCCATATTATTCTGGGGTCTTGCACCGAGTTTGCATTCTCCCGTTGGAATACTATAAGAGCTTCTTTGAGTTGTGTAATGAATTCCTTGTTATTAAGCAGCATCGAGTTAAATCGCCATCTTGGGGCTCGGGAGGATAGTATACCAAATGTTCCTTTAAGGAGTAAATAACAGTGATCTGATAGTGCGTTGGGTATCATTTCCACTTCATAATTATCAAATAGTCTCTGTGATGCAAAGACATAATCTATTCTGGATAATGTGTTATGTCTCGCAGATCGACAAGAGTACTTTCGGGTCGTGGGATTAAGTAATCGCCATAAGTCATTTACACCTGTAATCTTCGACCAATCCTTTAATGCCTTAGATGAATTATTTTGTTCGCTGGAAAAGGCGAGGTAAGATTTGTCCATCCTTGGGTTCCAAATGGCATTAAAATCCGCACCTATTATAAATGAGTAATCGGGAATGTCTAACATTGCATTGGTTAGTGTAGTGAAGAAATCCTCTTCGTACAAATTTGGGGCGTATACCGCTACCAACGCTAATTTCCTGTTCTTGTGTACAATCTTAGCTATAGTTATCCGACCTTCTACATCAGACCATACTCTCTTTAATTCAATATTCAACTTACGTTTAACGACTATGGCTACACCCCGAGTTCTCGTACCAATAGAAGAGTGACTAATATTATGATATCAAGTCAAGTCAAGAGTTTTAATTGTCACGGCATACAGGTATACAATGAAATGCGGGTGGTCTTGCCCGCAACGATGTGCAATACAGTGGTACAACATATAATAGAATCAAAAAATGAAAAAACAACATTGTGCAGTAAACAGGTAACATGGAGTGTCATCTCGGTATCTGTACATAGTTATTTACAGAGCATATGGGACATGCTAGTTAGCTTTGGTAGTGCAATACACTGTTCCTGTTATTCTAATTTAAAGTGTCCTTTCCTTTGGCCATAAGTGTGCGTGTGTGCGACATGAGTGTGTGCCCGCTCATGTTAAAGTATTAAGTGGCTGCTCATGTGTGAGCGTGCACAGCGTGTGTGTCGTGTGTGTGTTCTTGTGTGCTTGTGTGTGGATAGTTCAATGTTCTGAGCACTCAATGTTCATTGTTCATGGCTCTGATGGCCTGGGGGAAGAAGCTGAGCCTAAGCCGCTCTGTCCTAGTAGCTGGGGTTCGCAGGCGTCTGCCTGACCTCAGCAGCTGAAACAGGCTGTTATTGGGGTGGTGAGGGTCTTTCATTATCCTGCAGGCTCTGGATTTGCACCTCTTGTTGTATAGAACCTGCAGGGGGGGTAGTGCAATACCCGTGGTACGCTCGGCTGAGCGCACCACTCTCTGTAGGGCCTTCTTGTCCTGTGCCGTGCTGTTTCCATACCAGGCAGTGATGTTTCCGGTCAGGATGCTCTCTACAGCTCCTGAGTAGAAGGACTGGAGTATCTTCCCCGATACTCTGAACTTCATTAACTGTCTCAGGTGGTAGAGGCGCTGTTTCGCCTTCTTTACTACTGTGTCTATGTGTGTTGACCATGTCAGGTCCTCTGAGATGTGGACCCCCAGGTACTTAAAGCTGCTCACCCTGTCCACGGTAGCCCCGTTAATCATCAGTGGTGTGTGCGTCTCCTGCTGTCCTCTCCTATAATCCACGATCAGCTCCTTGGTTTTACCAATGTTCAGGAGCAGGCTGTTGTCCTGGCACCAGCGATCCAGTACCTCAACCTCCTCCCGGTAGGCCTTCTCGTCGTTGTCCGAGATCAGCCCCACCACCACCGTGTCGTCTGCAAACTTCACTATGGAGTTGGAGCTGAACTTGGCCACACAGTCGTGTGTGTAGAGTGAGTACAGCAGGGGGCTTAGAACACAGCCCTGGGGGATATGTGTTGTCCGCTAATTTATCTATGTCTTTCTCTAGAATGTGCGTTTCGCTTAGCAGAGCAATGTCCACATGTTCTTTTTTCATCAGTGTGAGCACGCTTTTGCGTTTGAGTTGGTTATTTATTCCCCCGGTGTTCCAGATCATTATATTCAAACTAGCCATAATCTATACATGTTGTAGTGTAGTTTTTGGTAATGCTTCTGGAGTGCGAGCCAATAATAGATATACATCCAACTAGTGAGGTCCCGTTGAGAGCCGAGCTTAAAAACATACATATATACAAATAAAAATCCCCTTCCCTCCCCTCCCACCGAGAGTCGTACAGGATTGTATGACTCCCTCCCTTACACCACCAGATATCCCAGAATGATCCAATTATCCTTAACATTCCTATGTATACCATAGGATCTAACACTCTAAATTCTACCATAAGTAGAATGTCGACTGTGGCTTGGCCACTTTCCTGTTAAATAAAAATTAAAATAAGATAAAACTAAAAATAAAGACCAAAAATAAGCTTCAATTATCATGCCCTAATCACTTACATTTTATATGAACTTGTGTAATTTATAATAACCCATGAATAATATGGAGGTATTGAACTGAAAAGAGAACCTCAATAAATCAGAGAAAACAGAAGAAAAAAAAACAAGTAAAAGGAAGAGAACATTAACTTAGATCTTAAAAGAGCTTTGCTATGCTTAAACATCTAAAGTATAAATTGGAGAAGTAGTGGAAATATTTCCAATTAATAAAAAGCAGTTTTTAAATACGTATATGCAGCATTTCCCCTGGCCAGGGGAATTAACTTGTTGAAACCTGCAGATACCCGAAGGGCCTATGTTATTATCTGTGGAGCTTATTTCTTGTTTGTTTGCTTCTTGCAATCTAAACATTTCCAAGTCTTTGGCTGAGAGGTGTGGCACAGTAAACCATTTATCCAACAGCTCTGGTAGTATGTATCCCTGTTCTAATGAAGTCAACCACCTTCAAATACCCATTATCAAAAAATTTGCCATCAAACAGGATACGCTGTATAAAAAGTTCTTGAGGTGTCCACACCACAAAATCACAGTATGTTACCTCTGCTACACGCATGTGGGCCTGCACTTGATACATGTAACTGTGATCTAGCTTTAGGCTCATCAAACCTTCCTCAGTGACAGTCAAGCAGAACCGTGAGTCTTTGGCACATTCATTTAGAGTGCAGCCTTTTGCACTGAAAGGACACTTAATCTCTAACATGCCAGGCTCATGGCAAGCACAGGTCACCATGCCATCTGGTGATGCACCTATCCATGGCAGCTCTGGATTGATGATAAGCCCAGATGCTGCAACGGTGAGGTCTGCATGGCGATCTTGCATCGTCATCAGGTACGACTCTCTGGTAGTGTCCTCGTTTTCTAGACCCCATCTGATGAAGATAATGCAAAAGTGAGCCATGTTATTTTGAACATTTGAGAACAACTCCAGACTAGGACCTAAACAAAACAGTGCGGTTCTAACCTGAGAACACCTGCCTGTGGTGAAATTTATTTATTTATTAGACCGGTCAATAAAAAATAAATATAGCCTAGTGTAGTGATTGTTAATTGTACATAATTCACCCACGGAACTAGGGTTAGGAACATTAGTTCCGCCCAGACATTCTGGAACATTTGTGGTCTTCTCTTCTCTTCTCTTCTCTTCGGTTCAAATAACAAACTCAGCAAGACCGACGGCTTCTCAGTTACAGTGGGTGACAATATTGTCACAAGGAAAGATGAAATTACCTACCTGGGTTCCATCCTAGAGGCTAATCTCTCCTGTGACAAAATGGCATCCAATGTAATAAAAAAAGTCAACCAAAGAACTCGATTCTTGTACCGGATCTCCTCTCTGGTAAACAGGAATACCCTGAAGACTCTGGCAGGAGCACTCATTCAAGGGTACTACGACTATGCTTGCACCTCATGGTACCAAAGCAAGGTACCCATGTACATGTCAAAATACTTCCCAAAGGTCAGTGAATACCACGATCACAACACCAGAGGGAGCTCCACAAATCATGTTAAACCCAGATTCGGCTCAAATAAGGGACTAAACACGTTTCGCAATTATGCCACATCAATGTGGAACGCCCTACCCAAAGCTGTAAAGGAATGTGGATCACTACCCACTTTCAAAACCAATCTCAAGGGACACCTACGGGAGACTGCAATTCAAAACTGGCCCCTGTAAATGTCCTAACCCAACCCCCTCCAATGTACAGTCATTTACCTAGTATGGTTTTGTCAATAGTCCAATGTACAATTTTGCTTGTTTGTACAGTGTCTCCCCCCCCCCCCCCCAATGTACAGTTTTGCTTGTTTATACAGTGTTTCTCCCCCCCCCCCCAACCACCTCCAATGTAAATTACCCAGTATGGTTGTCAATATCCCAATGTACCCAACCCCCCCCCCACACAACCCCACCCAACCTCCTCCAATGTACAGTTTCTACGTCAAATGTATATACTCCCTTTTCTTGACTCCTTCTGTATCACAAACAGTACTGTACTTGCAAATCTGGTATGTCATAAATGTATAGATGTAGCAGTACTGACTATCTGTATGTCATGTATGTCATATATGTCCTGATGAATTGAAAATGGGGGACCCTGATGTAAACAAGACGAAAGTCTTTCTCTGGTCTGCATCCCCTTAACAATTGTGTGTATTGATCTGTACTGTATTGTACCCATTCTGCAATCTGTTAATAAAGTTTTCAATCAATCAATCAAAGTCATGTCATAGCCAAACGTTCTAGAACATGGCTGATGTCACCGTATGATGTCATGGCCAATGTTCTAGAACATTTGTGTATGTATGGCAATTCTCTCAGTCAGTCAGTCCACTGCAAGCAACGTAGCAGTAGCATGTTGTATTTCTGTGCTTAATAAAGGCTATTCACTCTGCCTTGAGCCACTGTCCCCGACTCCCATCTCTCGGCACTACACTAGAGAACTTTGTATTATTAGAAAACAGAATACAGAATAAAATATTAAACTGCCTAATTGATTGATTCGTTTATTAACAGATTGCAGAATGGGTACAGTACAGCTCAATACATACAATTGTTAAGGGGATGCAGACGAGAGAAAAACTTTCGTCTTGTTTACATCAGGGTCCCCCATTTTCAATTCATCATTTCACCCCATCATTCAATTCACCTAAACTGCAACTGTTAACAAAATTGTTCAAATACATAACGATATAATATTTGAACTCGTGTGGTAACGTTAGTCTAATAATGGTTGTTGAATTATGTAGGCTCAATTTGCCTATCTAAGCCAGGATACGTCTTCAACGCGCGCACACCACATTGACTTGGGCTGTTTTGTTACTCACTGTTTGATGTTTGTTGATAGTTGCATCTGATTCGGGTTCGAACCGGTTGAGTTTTATGGAAGGAGTTGTGTAAAGTTCCAAATAATAACGGGGAAAACAATGAAACAAAACAGGCTCCAGACTTGTACTAAAAGGGTTTCAAAACAAACAGGCGCAGCAAAAGGGTTTCAAATAAACTCAAAATGATTCTAAACAAAGTCTTTCTTTTCAGTCTTTCATTCATTCAATCTGCGCTGTGTGTGTGTGTAGCAAGCGAGCGGTTGAAAATCTGTTTCTCGTCTGGCGAGTCCCTACACACAGCTGGGCCATAATTAATAGGAGGACCATGGTGCCATTTTACGAGGCGACCAGTGGCGGCGCTATTTAGTCAAAACTATTAAATCAAATGAAATGGCTCCTACAAATTACTTACACGTCCTGTGATTACATATATATTTTTTGTCTCCAGATGCCATATCTTGGTGTCGTTCACCCATCCTGCAACGGAATATTGATAAGCATCGGTGCTCTTGAAAGCCTCCAGGCTCCGGTGAATGGGGATGGATTATGTACAAGATAGATGTAGATGTCGGGAAAAGTAAGTTGGGGCAGACGTTCAGCTGATTTTAAGGGACAAAATAAAGTTGAAGGTAATAAATATGGATCGCAACCAATAATCGACGTCTTCTCCAAATATCGCTGTCTTTCTGTGTCATTAAGATGTGCTGTGTTGATGTCGCTAATAAAGTAGGTCACAAAGATGGCGGCTGGCATTCCGGAAGTGACGTCTTCGGTACTCATGAATAGGGATTTATCATTGGGGAAATGTATTATCGGCTATTGTAACAATTCTGCCTCATGAACATTGGCAAGCTTTCCATTTTTGCACAAAATGAGTTTCCTTCTATCACTAACATTATTGTTTAAGGATTTTTGGTAAAAATAAAATTCTGCGATTTTCTTTTATGATTGATTGATTGATTGATTAATTGCAAATATTTTCATGTTGAGCTATAGATTGTGGATGAATACGCACAGAAAGGTACACCATGCCAATGTTAATGCTTTATTTGTTTTAAACGAGACGATTTAGAAATGGGCAATGGGGAAATACATTGCGTTGGACAGAGGGTGGAACACGAAAAAACACTAACCACTACACCTCCCTACAGACCAGGAAGTAACTACTACACCTCCCTATAGACCAGGAAGTAACCACTACACCTCCCTATAGACCAGGAAGTAACCACTACACCTTCCTATACAAGGTGAGGTGAGGGAGTCATCTGATTTACATACAGAGCCTCCTGACCAGGGGCGGATTTAGGATTGTAGGAGATACAGGGCTTAGCCCAGATAGGTGCCCGCGTTAGCGGGCACGGATTTTATTTACTTCGACACCACAACCTTTAACTTAAAGCGGACAAAAGGCACTAGAGAACACTTAAATTCACACCCTTTAATTAATGAAGCAAACTATAATAATTTATAATAATAATAATAATAATAATAATAATAATAATAATAATAATAATAATAATAATAATAATAATAATAATAATAATAATAATAATAATAATAATAATAATAATAATAATAATAATAATAATACACTGTTTGTATAGCGCCTTTCCTACAAGAATTGCAGCTCAAAGTGTACAAAAAGACAGGCATAAAATGAGCACAACATTGGCAGATCAAGAGCAATGCATAAAGTGCAGACATAAAGCATAAAATAGATAGCAGTAAAATAGACAAAGTCAAGGTAAGACAGAACATTAAATCACATCGTTTTTCATATTAGGATCTAAGATCTAGGGTTAACTCGCCGAACGTTGAGCGCCAGGACCCCCGAAAACCAGAGTATAGTCAGGTTTTCATCGTTGTTTCTTTTATTCGATATTTCCATTCATAAAGACATGCCGGCGGCCTGTGTTATCACTGGGGATGGGTCTGAGATCTCAAAAGTCCAATACCGCCGCCTAACACCTTGCGGCCGCTATTGCACTCCATTTGAAACGATGTGGCTTGGTGTTTTGGAAATGACACCAGACCACCCTGAAACTACACTCATATTCACGACGGTATAAAACGGAAATGTATGGATGGAAAAATTATCTGTTTTTTGCATTTTGACCGGAAGAAACTCATTGACAATCGACTATATTATTAGATCCATAGCTATAATATATAATATAGCTTTAGGCCTGCAAACACAGCCATGTATCCCCATGTTAAAAGGCGCTGGCCTTTCAACAGTAACAGTAAACAGCGCCACCTGGCGCTGAAAGTGTTAATATGCGTCTTTGTTTACGGTTTGATTATCACTGATACAAAGTAAAATAGTGCAGTGCAATAAAATAGTTAGTAAAATAGAATAAAATAATGCAATAGTGCATTGCAATAAAATAGTTATCATCGTATTTTTTCGGGAGGCCGGTAAGGACTGCATTACAGTAGTCGAGTCGGCTTGAGATAAAGGCATGGATCTGGTTTTCAGCGTCCTTTTGATTTATAAATGGCCGTACTTTAGCTATGTTTCTAAGGTGGAAGAATTATGTTTTTGTCAACTTGTTGATTGTGATTTAAAGCTTAGGTCTGAGTCTACCATAACACCAAGACTTAACTCACTCAAATACAGTTAGCAGTTGGATAGACTACAGATGTAAATTAGCTTCTGCTAAATCTGGTGCAAACATATTTTCATGTAACAATGATTAATTGTCCAAAAAATAATTATAATATATATTTTTTTTTTGTGAAAATAGATTCAGGGTTTTTCAGAAAACATTCAGGGCTTGAGCCCAAGTAGCCACCCCCTAGCCCCGCCCCTGCTCCTGACCAGCCATGTGTCTAACAATGGAATGCAGGTTGAGGAGGGTATGTGTACAGTAAGTACCTGTGTTTTGTACTGATTGATTGATTGATTGATTGAAAACTTTATTAACAGATTGCAGAATGGGTACAATACAGTACGTCTCAATACACACAATTGTTAACAGTTTGAGTGCCAGCCATTAACATTGGAAACATGGTTAAATGCCAGCACCCACTTCAATGATAGCGTTGTGAACGCATAATCTCTCTCTTAAATTATGGCTATGTGTCTAATCTGCCTTTCGTTTATCAATGACTTGTTTGCAGTCAACATTGTCGAAACGGATTGTTTTTTTATCGGTTCATTTTCGTTTTCTAGCATTTTGAAAATCCCTTGTTTTCAAGGAAAATATATAGATTCTGTGATAAACGGCATTTACTGGAATATTCTAGCATACACAAAAATGTTGTAATTCTTTGGCCTATTTATGACTCTTTTTCAAATAAACGCTAGATTATCGATAGTATATGTGTACTTATGCACGCTATAGAGGCGGGCTGAAAAATATATTCTCTCATTTCCTCATCAGCGATCACCACGCACACACACACGCATAGGGCAAAAGCTTATATCTCTGTGAAAACAGCTCTGATTATCCTAAGACTGGTAAAATAAATTCCTTACCTGAGATCAGATGTTATCCAAAAAGATTATTCCAATTCCTGATCGCCATTCCAAATATCGATCACGCTTATTTATTACAGTGTTGGTACCGTAAATACATAATCCACGCTGTTCTGATGGCCGGCGATCACTTGGTCTCTTCAGTTGGTTTGACGGAAAAGTAAAATGAGCAAACTGACCACTCCCCCTGCATCAGTCTAAGTAATGGGGTGCAGTTACACAGGGAGAGACGATAGGGGGCGGTATCTTCCCAATTGAGCTCAGAGAGACTCTGCAGCACTAACCCGAGGCTCGATTGATGAAATATGAATTCAAATCGCCAATAAAAAAAAACGACAAGCAAACGCTATATAGCATCTGGGGCACTCAAAGGTCGTCATGAACTAACGACAAAAAGCGTCCGTGGCACTCAATGTGTTAAGGGGATGCAGACCAGAGAAAGACTTTCATCTTGTTTACATCAGGGTCCCCCATTTTCAATTCATAATGACATATATGACATACGCGTGATTTTTAAACGTAGCCTATGTGTGCGAAGACGCTCTCTGATTGGCTAGCTGCGTACAGCGAAAAGACCCTCTCTGATTGGTTTAGCGCCGAAGGGTCTCTTCCGCCTAACCCTAACCTTAACCCTAACCCTAACCTTAACCTTAAAAACCCTAACCCTAACCTTAACCCTAACTCTATGTTAGGATTGGGGGTGCTATGAGGGTGAGAACGCAGTTGCAGACCAGGAAGAGAGGAGGCAGAGACGGCTGGGTAACGGGGAAATATATAAAGGCTTTACTTGGACGAAATAATACAAAACGGAACATACAAAGGCTCAGCCGAGCTGGCTCTAAGACAAAACAACACTGAAGGACACGGGAAAACAAAGAGGAACGAAAACGGTAACATAAACTACTTGCAACACTTAAGGACATGAAGCATGGGAACACTGAGGTGAGTGAGGGTAACAAGGAGGGTACTGGAGACAATGACGCCACGAGGAAGTGAGGAACTAACAGGCATATATACAGACACTGATTACAATGAGCAACACCTGGCAGGGCCAGGCCAAAACACAATCTATCAACACCAAACTAGACAACAAGCAAAATACCAAACAACACTAACCAGGGAAACCAATTCACACCAGGGTGGGGAAGTTCAACAACAATACACACAGTGACATCCCATTAATCAAAGTAAGCATGTGAGTTAATAAGGGCAGAATCAATGTCTGCACCAACTGGCTCGTCTGGCCACTAGAGGGAGGTAGGGGACCACTGTCAGGAGGTAGGGGACCAGGTAGGCGACCATTGTCAGGAGGGAGGAAATGTCCACTGTCATTCTCATACACCTTACTGTAAATTGTACCTAAAATTGTACCTCATCCCATTTCTGCTTTGCACTAGATAGTACTGTACATTAGTACACTGCATAGTATTGTGTATTGTATATTATATGGTAACTCAGAACATTGTACATATGTCTATACCGAACACTGACCTCATTTTCTTCTTCTAAATTCATGCTATATTATGTTATTATGTTATTTGATACTATCTTGTCTAGCACAGTCTCTGGAGCGTAACAGTAAGAAGCATTTTGTATGAAAGTATCCTGTACTTCTGTATGACAACTATTAAAGAACTTGAACTTGAACTTGAACTTGACTTCATCTGCTGCTGGGTCCTCTGCGACGTGTTTTTGCAGTGCAAACGTAGCACAGCATGGGCTGCATGTGGTTCCGAAAGGGAGGACTTCCCATTGATAGATGGCTGGTTGCTCATCCCCGATCCTCTCTCTCCATAGGAACCGCAGCAGGGGCTTGTCCTCCTCCACTAGTCTCACCTGCAGGAACATCCCTTTGATGTCGCCGCTGATGGCCACCTTGTCCTGGCGGAAACGTAGTAACACGCCTAGTAGAGAGGGGCCGAGTGTTGGGCCGGGCAAGAGCTCTTTATTCAGATTTTGTGATCCGATCTGGTAGCTGCAGTTGAACACAATACGATCCTTGCCGTTGTGGTGGACTTTGTGGTGCGGCACGTACCATGATTCGGTCGTCTGATCGACCTCTTTAATGTCAATTTTCTTTGTGTCCCGCTGTGATTAGCTTATTAATCTCAGCGCGGTACACAGTCTCTTGAGCGGGGTCTCTGGCTAGGCGCCGCTCTGTGTTCAATAGATAGCGCTCCGTCGCTTCTTTTGTGGCGTGGAAGGTAGGCATACCCTCTCGCCTCAGGAGTGGAGTTGCGTATCTCATCACTCCGTTGACTTTGACTCTCTTTGTCCCTTGCTCGAGGAGGGCTATAGCGTAAATGTCTTCCTTGGAACGAATGTCTTTCTTTTCGTTCTTAAAGGGCATTGTCTCTAGTGTCCATAGCCTCTCGACATGCTGTAGGAGGGTGGTGTCTTCTTCTGTCACTCTGGAGTGGAGGCAGCTAGTGGCTGCTGTTCGGTTAAGAGACTTGGCGAGGGGGCCTTGTAATGTCCATCCTAGGCGGGTCTCGACTGCTGCAGGACAACCTCTGGGTCCTGTGTGGACCCGGTCTATCGGGACTATGAGGTCTGCATGGTCGGAGCCTATCAGCAGGGTCGGGGTAGCACCGTCTATGAGCGGGATAGGTAGTTGACGCAGGTGCACATATTTATCCATCAGCTTGGCGATGGGGTAGGTGTACTGCGACAGGCCTATTTCTTGGCTGGTGAAAGCATTAGTAATCCTATACCGTCTCTCTGGCTGCCCGCTTGCTGCGATAGTGAAGGAGACATTCTCGCCCTTTATTGTCTTTAGATCTCTTCTTATTGTCCGAATCGTCATCTGGTTTTCGCTCCCCCGCAGCCCCAGCTGGGCCGCAGCGGACGCGAGGAGAAGGGTCTTCTCTGACCCGTCGTCAAGGACGGCGTAAGTGTCCATGACCTTATCTTGGTAACTCAGTGTTACGCGGACCACCTTTAAGAGCACCTGGGCGCCCCCGCTGCTGGCGGGGTCAATGTACATAACACTTGCCTTTGTGCTGCTTGAGGGTGCAGACTTTCTTCTGTTACTGTCGTGTAGGACATCTAGGTGGGCTCCGTCACACCGACTACACCTCTTCTTTAAGCGGCAATCGGCTGCCATGTGACTGCGCGCACATCAGTAACAGCGTCGGTTGGACTTTAATTTATTCCAATAGGTAGTTTGAGCTGCATGTGAGCCGGTCTTTCTCTCCTCTCCATTGGAAACTAATGAAGTTACGTTAAAAAGCAAAGAACCGGCTGACAAAAGTTAAGCTGCTAGCAACAGACACTATAATAC
The DNA here is from genome assembly GCF_963971535.1 of Notolepis coatsorum. Lineage (NCBI taxonomy): Eukaryota > Metazoa > Chordata > Actinopteri > Aulopiformes > Paralepididae > Notolepis > Notolepis coatsorum. Next base: position 52,373 of record NW_028170692.1, on the reverse strand, counting down.
TTCCGGTCGGGGAATTTCAAAATAAAAGAGCGACGACTAAAAGCACCGGAAATACGTTTATTTTGTACATTATCTAACGTTAACACAAACCTAAACTAACTTTAGATTAGTTTAGGTTCGTGTAACGTTAGATATTGTAAAAAATAAACGTATTTACGGTGCTTTTAGACTCGCTCTTTTATTTTGAAACCCCCCGCCCGGAAGTAAAAATTATGCTTATTTTTCTGCTTGTTATCAATGGGTTGGTTGAGAAGGGAAGCGTCATCTATCTAGGGAACCTAGCTACATACGGGGTACAATGTTACATAGGCTGCGCGTTGATTTTGCAGAAGCATAAAGGTAGAGTGTCTAAAACACCGTTGCTTTGTCGATGTTGTGTTGCAGTTGCTTTGAATTTTCTGTAGCATGCAGAGGCCTTAAGAGTCAGATAGTCCTAACAGTGTTTATTAGTAAGAGTCAGATAGTCCTAACAGTGTTTATTATTAAGAGTCAGATAGTCCTAACAGTGTTTATTATTAAGAGTCCTAACAGTGTTTATTATTAATTAACGTCATAAACAAACTACCAGCCTCCACACTGATGTACAGTGACTGACGTTAAAAACGCGAAATAACATATAACGTTACAATGTACAGTTTCTAGTTACAGTAGTGACGCGTGAATCGAGATAGTCCTAACAGTGTTTATTATTAAGAGTCAGATAGTCCTAACAGTGTTTATTAGTAAGAGTCAGATAGTCCTAACAGTGTTTATTATTAACACTTTCAGCGCCACGCCTGGTTTTCCGTTTTACAGCTTGAATGCCACCATCGGCGCCAATGTTAACGTTAATATCGCCTAATCTATGTTTTAAATTATGGCTATGTGTCTAATCTGCCCATCGCATTATCAAAGACTATTTTCCAGTCAGTGCTGTGAAGGCAGAACGTCGTTGCCGTTTCAGAGCAGTTAGAAAAGCCCCCGTTTTGATATAAAAAACAGCTCATTCTGGAGCATTCTATGAAAATCGTCTTTTAGTGGAATATTCCACAACGTTGATATTCGTCTGCCTTTTTATGAATCGTTTTCAAATAAACGCTAGATGATCAATATTATACGTGCACGCACGCACATTACGGCCGCGCACTGATAATCGCTCCGTTGATTTCCTCACAGACTTTTACAGTGAAACCGAAAGAAGACATTTCACAAAACAGCTTATAACTTCATCAAACTTACTCTGATTATCCTACCACTGATAACATAGAGTCCTTACCTGACATCAGATGGTATCCAACTGGTATATTCCAATTCCTGATCACCATTCGAAAAAATCGATACGTGTATGGATCCAACGCGATACAGTAGAACTCCATGATCCGCGGGGATCTGAGGCTCCAGAATGAACTCTAGTAACCCCGGCTGGATCAGTGAACTGGAAAATGTGGAGTACCGGATTTTTTTCCCCATTCATTTTCATTGAGTCCATTCCAAAATCACTTATGTCATCTGGGAGACGACAGGGGGCGCTTTTTTCCACAGTGATCGCCGGCGCCCCTCGGCTATACTCGGGTAGGCTCGGGTGATGCAATAATTTTTCAGATCGCAAAAAAATAATAATAATAATAATTCCGAGAAATCTCGTGAGTGGCACGCAACCACCTATAAAAAACCAGAGAAATCTCGTGAGTGGCACTGAAAGAGTTAAGAGTCAGATAGTCCTAACAGTGTTTATTATTAAGAGTCCTAACAGTGTTTATTATTAATTAACGTCATAAACGAACTACCAGCCTTCACACTGATGTACAGTGACTGACGTTAAAAACGCGAAATAACATATAACGTTACAATGTACAGTTTCTAGTTACAGTAGTGACGCGTGAATCGAGATAGTCCTAACAGTGTTTATTATTAAGAGTCAGATAGTCCTAGTGTTTATAGTCCTAACAGTGTTTATTAGTAAGAGTCAGATAGTCCTAACAGTGTTTATTATTAAGAGTCAGATAATCCTAACGGTGTTTATTATTAAGAGTCCTAACAGTGTTTATTATTAATTAACGTCATAAACGAACTACCAGCCTCCACACTGATGTACAGTAACTGACGTTAAAAACGCGAAATAACATATAACGTTACAATGTACAGTTTCTAGTTACAGTAGTGACGCGTGAATCGAGATAGTCCTAACAGTGTTTATTATTAAGAGTCAGATAGTCCTAACAGTGTTTATTATTAAGAGTCAGATAGTCCTAACAGTGTTTATTAGTAAGAGTCAGATAGTCCTAACAGTGTTTATTATTAAGAGTCAGATAGTCCTAACAGTGTTTATTATTAAGAGTCCTAACAGTGTTTATTATTAATTAACGTCATAAACAAACTACCAGATTTATTTTGCACCAGGGAACTTGAAGGTTCCTGCCGCGCTCCGCGCTTCATTCATTTCATAATCAGTCAGCAGCCTCCACTGATGGATTTCATTTGGGACCTCTGCCGCTTGCAGGGACCTTGCCGCGTTCGCGGCAAAAGGGGGCGGGGGGTCGTGGCCAATCAGAGAAAAGCTGAATACAAGTTGGTTGCCTTTAATATTCACGCTGCCAGGTTCAAATCTTGGTTACTTTTTTCTAACGTTAATAAATGTATCCACGGGCGGCTAGGTGGTGTAGTGGGCAAGGCGCTCGCCACAATGCAGGAGACGCTGCATTACCCCCCCCCCCCAATTTTTTTTTTTATCTATTTCTTTTATATAAAAAATATATTGTTGTTTTCTGTTTCATTTTAAATTCAGTTCAGTTTCAGTTAAATTCAGTTATTCTTTTTAATAGAATGGATTGTTAAAATCAAAGGGTATTGCACATAAATAGGCACTTCAGAATCTGAAGTTCAGATAATTCTTCAGAACGTTGATCGGCTCAGCTGACCGACAATAAATCAAAATGACACCATTCACCATCGTAGTAATAACTGCATTGGCCCAGGGCCCGAAATTAGAGCCTGCCACCCGCCAATGGCGGGCATATTTTAGGTTTGGCGAGTGACACTGAGCGGTCTGTCCGCCACGTAGCGGGTAACAAAATGAAAATAGTCATGTAAAATAATTAAAACTGCGGTGTGTTTTGGTCTTACGACAGTCGCCTTTTAGCAAATTGCAAAGCCTGCGATTTGGGATGTTATACAGCGAGTTTGATTCAAGGTTTTTTCTTGCGTGCCAGTCATGCTTACCAATCAGAAATGCTGTGCTCTCATTGCTCACCAATCAGAAGTAGCCCAAGGTAGCTAGTATACGCCCATCAACAACAGCTCGTGAATCGTGACAAACATCCATGTGTGAAGACTTATAGCATAGCTCAGCACTGGTAAAGGGAACAACAGTCCTCTTCTCCACAGTCAGCCACCTACTCCACCCCCCTCAAACCCTCCCTCCAGAAATCTCCACTGAGCAGTGCACTGCATTTCAGCAATTATTTTATTCCAAAATCAATACCATTCACCTACAGCTGGTCTCATCATGCACCTCCCCATGTGATCCACCCTGGATGATCACCACCGGCCATCATTTTATCAGCTCCCTCTCCAACTTCACCCCAGCATCAGAATACACCATCTTAGAGCTCATCCGTAAGCCAAAACCACCACCTGTCAGCTCGATCCTCCTCCCACCACCCTCGTCAAAGCCTGCCTGCCATCACTCTCACCCATGATCACGGACATAATAAATTCATCCCTCGCCTCTGGAATCGTACCCCCCACTCTCAAACTGGCTGCAATCACCCCCATCCTCAAAAAACCTGGTGCTGACCCAGCCGACTTAAATCATTATAGGCACATCTCCAACCTTCCCTTCATCTCAAAAACCCTTGAGGGTGGTTGCCGCACAGCTGCAATCCCACCTCGACACAAACAATCTCCACGAACCCTTTCAATCCGGTTTCCGCCCACAATACAGTACCGAAACAGCCCTTGTCAAAATCACCAACAACCTCCGTACAGCTGACTCTGGATTTCTCACCATCCTCATCCTCCTCGACCTCAGTGCGGCATTCGACACCATCTCCCATCCAATACTCCTGGACCGCCTGGCTGGCATTGGGATCACGGGTGTCACTCTCCTGGTTTACATCATACCTCACCGACAGACAACAGTTTGTTCAACTCAAGACCCACAAGTCAGGGTGTTCAACTGTTTCACTGGGTGTGTCCCCCAGGGGTCAGTATTGGGTCCCCTCCTATTCACCATCTATCTCCTTCCCCTGGGCACAATCCTCCGTCACCATGGGGTCCACTTCCACTGCTATGCAGACGACACACAGGTCTACATCTCCTCCACACCCACCACTGCCCTTCCCCCCCACCTCCCTCACCACCTGCCTTGACGACATTAGGAGCTGGATGAGCAGAAACGTCCTGAAATTAAATGGCAGCAAAACCGAGGCCCTGCTCATCGGCTCCAAATCCACCCTCACCAAATCACAAAACACCCCAGTTCCAAACATCACCATCGACGGCTTCCCTGTACCCTTCTCCCCCCAAGTCAAACGCCTCTGTCATTCTGGACGGTTCCCTCTCCTTTACACCACACATAAAATACACCACCCGGTCTGTCTTCTTTCACCTCCGTAATATCTCCAGACTCCCCGCCCATCCCTGTCCCAATCAAATACAGAAACCCTGGTCCATTAATTTGTCACATCCCGGATCGATTACTGTAACGCTCTCCTCACCGGCCTTCCCACCAAACTCATCAACAGACTCCAAATCATCAAACTCTTGCTGCTAGGATTATCACCCGCACAAACTCATCCCACCACATCACCCCCGTCCTCATTCAACTACACTGGCTCTCTGTGCACTACCGGATTGATTTAAAAAACCTCTTACTCACCTTCAAAGCCCTCCACAATCTAGCCCCCACCTACATCACTGATCTCCAAGATTACACCCCCTCCCGCACCCTCCGCTCATCCTCTACTGGACTCTTATCCATCCCCAGCTCACGCCTCAGTACCATGGGTGCCCGAGCGTTCAGCTGCTCGGCTCCCAGACTCTGGAACTCCCTGCCCCCACACATCCGACAGTCAGACTCACTCTCATCATTCAGATCACAATTGAAAACCCATCTGTTCAAACTCTCATATTCACTATAACCTCCATCACTGCCCAATACCCCCTGCGGTTTGTTTGTCTGTTATTTTTAACTTCACTGTTTTTTATACTTCCTTGTTGTTTATCTTATTCTTTTCTTAACCGTGTCTTTTAACTGCCTTGCTTTACTGGGCATACTCACTATAACTGCACCCTGTGTGCCACTGTTTTATATTTCATACGTTTACATTGTTTGTCTTGTTTTTAATTCCACTGACACTTTTGCCAAGATCATTGTTTTAATCTTGATTGTTCTGTTCTTATGCGCTGTAAGGTGACCTTGGGTGTTTTGAAAGGCGCCTCCAAATAAAATGTATTATTATTATTGTAAAAAAAATTGTTGTAGGAATGTAGTTCAGTTGAGACAAGATCCTCCCTCACTAAACCAAGCCATTCTGAATTTACATCAATCTGTGATGTGTACGAATAATGATCTGCGTAACCTCAGCTCCTTCTGTGGTTGTAGCCACCAACTATTTGAGGAAGTTAGTATAACGTTGAAATTATGATCAAAACGGAGCGAGCACTTCCCCAAAAGAGAGAGAAATAGAGAGAGAGGGAGAGAGAGGCTCATACTGTGCAAGTCTCGGAGCAATCTCTCCTCAGCTCTCTCCCCCTGCTTACACACACACACACTTGCGACTCGAGCCGCTCACACACACGCTCTCGGAGCGATCTGTCACTCGAAGCGCATTGCGAGTATGGTCGGAGCCCAGCCAAAAACAGCTTGTGTAAAATTGCCCAAATAGTGAACAATAGGGGACCTTTAACACATATATCCCGAATTTCCACAAAAGGATCATCGTAATCTTAAGAATTATCTTGGTGGTCTGTGTACTCTAAATTGCATTGGTGTACTTCTCTCTTCTCCAGGTACAATCGCTGCATTGCTCCCCAACAACAAGCAGAGATATGAATGAGTCAAGGCCACACCAGCGCATTCATACAGGAGAGAAGCCCTACCACTGTGACCAATGTGGCTCACGTTTCAGTACCTCTGGAAACTTAAAGAGTCACCAGCGCCACTGCTGTGACCAGTGTGGAAAGAGCTTCATCAAAAAGTCAGCTTTTCTAATACACCAGCGCATTCACACAGGAGAGAAGCCATACCACTGTGACCAGTGTGAGAAGAGCTTCAGTCAGGCTGGACACTTAAAGATTCACCAGCGCATTCATACAGGAGAGAAGCCTTACCACTGTGACCAATGTGGCTCACGTTTCAGTACCTCTGCAGTTTTAAAGATTCACCAGCGCATTCATACAGGAGAGAAGCCTTACCACTGTGACCAGTGTGAGAAGAGCTTCAGTCAGGCTGGAGACTTAAAGACACACCAGCACATTCATACAGGAGAGAAGCCTTACCACTGTGACCAGTGTGAGAAGAGCTTCAGCACCTCTGGAGATTTAAAGATTCACCAGCGCATTCACACAGGAGAGAAGCCTTACCACTGTGACCAGTGTGGGAAGAGCGTCAAAACCTCTGGAGAACTTAAGGTTCACCAGCGCATTCACACAGGAGAGAAGCCTTACCACTGTGACCAGTGTGAGAAGAGCTTCAGCACCTCTGGACACTTAAAGACACACCAGCGCATTCATACAGGAGAGAAGCCTTACCACTGTGACCAGTGTGAGAAGAGCTTCAGCACCTCTGGAGATTTAAAGATTCACCAGCGCATTCATACAGGAGAGAAGCCTTACCACTGTGACCAGTGTGAGAAGAGCTTCAGTCAGGCTGGAAACTTGATGTCACACCAGCGCATTCATACAGGAGAGAAGCCTTAATGACACACCAGCGCATTCATACAGGAGAGAAGCCCTACCACTGTGACCAGTGTGAGAAGAGCTTCAGCACCTCTGGACACTTAAAGACACACCAGCGCATTCATACAGGAGAGAAGCCCTACCACTGTGACCAGTGTGAGAAGAGCTTCAGTCGGGCTGGAAGCTTGATGTCACACCAGCGCATTCATACAGGAGAGAAGCCCTACCACTGTGACCAGTGTGGGAAGAGCGTCAAAACCTCTGGAGAACTTAAGGTTCACCAGCGCATTCACACAGGAGAGAAGCCTTACCACTGTGACCAGTGTGAGAAGAGCTTCAGTGTATCTGGCAGCTTAAAGCAACACCAGCGCATTCATACATGAGAGAAGCGCCTCTGGAGTGTTAAAGATTCACCAGCGCATTCATACAGGAGTGAAGCCTTAACCTCTTGCCCGATGGGTCCGGTACCGGTCCCAAGAGGACATCTCGTCATAAATCAATCTGTCTCACTGTATGACATAATGTTGTGGTTTTTTTTCTCTCAAATGTATCCAAGAGTAAACATCCTAACCATGTCACAACAGCAGTCATAGTGTATATTTTCAGAAGTATGCTTGTTTACCAATAGGTTAAAGTGTTATTAGTGAGATTTTAGTCATTGAAATTTGTTAATATTTTCACTCCATGGGATTTTCGCAATATGAATTGATCTTTTTACGTTGCATCGATCCTATTTGATTATTGATAATAGATCGATGTATCGTCCCACCCCTACCCAGTGAATTCTAGCTTCCTGCAAGCAAAAAAATTATTTCTCTTATTTCTCAGGATAATAATAATAATGGCTTGGATTTATATAGCGCTCTTCATGACACCCAGAACGCTTCACAGAGTCCATTATACAGGTGGTGGTAAGCTACTCACGGAAGCGTGGCGAATAATCATCGCCTACGGCCCCTCCGACCACCACCAACATTCATTCACATGCATACACATTCATACGAGGCAAGTAGGTTAAGTGTCTTTCCCAAGGACACAACGGCAATGGGATGGACATGGGCTTGAGCGGGATTCGAACCACCAACCCTTTGATCATTGGACGACCCGCTCTACCCCTGAGCCAAAGCCGCCCCAGGATACTCTATATCACAAAACGAAATGTTATTGGCATAGAGCGCAGTTGGTGTGTCTACCTTCTGTGAACATTTAGCAACCATCTATGTTGAAATCTGATCCAAAATGGTGGAGCCATATCCATTCTAAGAATCGAACTGTACATACAGTAGATTTCATTCTTCATTCTCGATGCAGGCCTGGTGATACTAAATCCAAATTGAACTCTGCCATTTGAAAGAGGAGATTTGGCCCGATCCATAGATGTGCGAGTTGGCTATAATAAGGTAATTTATAGGCCTCATATTCTATATTCTATAATAATATTTCAAATTGCATGGGTCCGAATGGCAGAATTCAGTATTGTATCTACAAAACTGTTACACTCCCAGACCAGCCCAAGTCTGGGACAGTAGAAACAATAAGTGTTACTACCCCACACACGGAATTGATAGTAGTATCATGGCGCCATCTAGCGCTCACCTGCAGATAATGCAGTCAGTAAAGATCCTCTCTGATTGCATTAAAGATATGCTGTTGTTGCAATTAGTTTATTTGTTACAAGTGTTATCTGTTTAGGTTGTTCTTTGTGTTGGTATTATTATCCTGTGTTTTGTTTTGCCTAGTTCTTCCTGTTTTGATTATTGTTTTGTTCTAAGTGCCTGTCTCTCCCCAGCTGTTTTTGATTATTAATTAGTTTCAGTATTTATTGCTTGTTGGTTGGTTGGGTTATTGTGGCGTCATTGTCTCCGCATTGTCCCTGTGTCGTGCCCGTGTTCCCTGGTGTTTTGTCAAGTGAGTTCATGCCTGTCTACACCTGTCGTTTTCTTGTTTTCACTTCGTTATGTTAGTGCCAGTGCCTTTCGTTTGTTTTGTATTTTGGTTATGATTCAGTAAAGTTCCCTTCATTAAGTATCGCCCTTCGTCTCTGTCTCGGCTCTCTCATCCTTGTCTGCAAACTGTGTTCTCCTCACCTTCATCGTCACCCCCGATCGTAACACAAAACCTTCTGTTTAATCATCTTCCCTTTATTAATTTCCTTAGATTTTTTGTACACGTGATCTCAAGAAGGTACTGAACAAACTCAGTTTTTCATGTCTGGTCATTTTTAGCACAGTGTTATTCACTGTCAAAGATGCAAAGAAAAATCATTTATATTATCCTTTGTTTCATCACAATTTAAGCAAGCCTAGTAATAGACACAATATTTCTGACTGGGAATACATTCCATGAGATCCATATATGTCCATAGATACCATGAACATGCAAATGGCATTGTAGAAGTGGAGCAATCTTCCATTTACTTGGGTATGTATTTTAGGCGGATGTTCAGAAAATAGGGCTCAGGCTCAAGACTGGGGGAAACATTTAATTTGATCATTCAATTCAAAGATACACCAGCACATTCATACAGGAGAGAAACTTACACCGGTGAATTCATACAGGAGAGAAGCCTTATCTCCGTGACCAGCATGTGAAGAGCTTCAGACAATCTCAAAACTTAAAAGAAGCACCAATATATTCCAGGTTTCAAACCTTAGAATTGTGTAGAAATATGCTAAAAAAACTCAACAGCAGCAGTCCGCTACCGGTACGAGATTGATATCACGCTATAAATGGATGAATACAGAGCGTATTAATTAATGTTGCATTTCTTTTTCAAATGTAGCCAAGAGTAAAGACCCTAACCCTGTCGTAACAGAGATCAAAGTGTCAGGGTCTCGGCTTCTGTAATGGGAGAGAAAGATGACAGAGTGAAGGATGAGGTTCTCGATTCAGTATTTGGAATGGGTGGGGGTTGGTACTTTTGTTTACCAATTATTTTAAGTGTTATATGAATACATGAGTATAGAAATCTCTTCGTATTGAGATGTAAACCGGCGTATATAGACGCGAGGACATGGGGCAACCTAACTTGAGTGTAGTCTTTCGAATTTAATAAAACTACACTTCCCAGCTCACGCCAGCCCCTGTCAATCATCTGACTTATTTTTCTTTGTTTGTTATTTCGGGATCATATCTCACTGGTCCAACAAACCTGAATTTATTGCCATAAAATATAACGTTTTTTTTTTTTTTAAACCAATGTTTTTATTGCATTTTTTTCTTTTATACAAACATACATATATACAGACAATAATCACATGACAAAAATAAAGACACCCTCCAATCCCCTCCCCTCCCTAATTATAATACAAATGACATTTCCGCAGACATACTACAATAGAAATTATTATTGTTAATGTTAATTTATAAAGGGGAACTATCCTATAAACGGCATTCCTCAGTGTCCAGTACCTTTCCCCAGCAACAGTATCCACTTATATTGTAGTAGTTTACATCTGGTATTGATTGAAAGTGTCTGTGACATCTCACATGCTTGTTCCCAGTCCTCTTCTGCTATTTCTACCCCCATGTCCGTCTCCCATGCCCGCAAACTGCTCAAAGAGCTCTCATCCGATCCTGATAACGGTAGGTTATGTATATAACCTAGTTATGAGTACTGGCTGAGCGTCCCGCTCTTAAGCCTATCGAGATACACCTCATCTCATGTACCTATTGTACTCCATCACGAATAAAAAACACGTACACCCACACCTGCCGGGTCCCGCCTCTATGGAGGCGCAGCCTATAAGACAGTAGGCATGGTCACCAATACACTCTTCCTCGCCAAAATCCTGTTCCAGTAAAAGACCCCACAAGGGGACTCGGGGCCGCTTAAGAGCGGGACGCTCAGCCAGTACTCATATAACTAGGTTATATACATAACCTACCGTTATATATCGTACTTGGCTTATCGCGTCCCGCTCTTAAGCCTATCGAGATATGGGTTAGAGCGGACGCGAGGCCCGACAGATGCACCCCCTGAGGACCCGTAAGCCCACATCAAGGGGTTCGGGGAGCCCCGTCACCCCATCCTTCCTAATGAAGGGGGGGCGCAGTCAACTCCACCTGAGTGCGAGCAAGAGGGAACTAGAACCCCTTGAACACACAGCACAGGCGGAACCACGTGTGACCTACACACTGTGGCCCATACCCACACACTCCTGCTACCCTACCAAAGGACGGGAAGCAGGAAAGGCCACAGACCCCAGAACCGCCTGGGAGACAGAACCCCCGGTCATGTCCATGAGGTAAAACCTTACAAAGGGGCCCGGGGAGGACCATGAAGCTGCAGCACAGATGTCCTCCACCGAGGCCCCACCCAGGAGAGCGGCAGAGGCAGCCACCCCACGAGTGGAGAGCGCGCTGATGCCCCCAGGGGGATCCTGCCCAACCAACGTGTAGCAGAGGGCAATGCCCTCGCACAACCAATGGGACAGGCGCTGTTTCGACAGTGCCTTACCGGCACGAGAACCACCGTGACAGACAAAAAGCTGATCGGTAACCCTGAGGTCCTGAGTACGGCTGAGGTAAATTCCCAAAGCACGGACCGGACATGACGGGTGAAGGCCCGCATCTAACTCACTAGTGTGAGGAGGAGGACGAAACGCCTGAACCACAATATCCCGGGAGCGGAAGGAACTCCGGATATTCTTAGGCATGAAAGCAGGATTAGGTTGCAGAATGGCACCGCAATCGGCCCGAAAAGACAGGCACTCTGGACGTACCGAAAAAAGCACAGAGCTCACTCACGCGTTTAGCGGAAGTGATAGCCAGCAGGAACGCGGTCTTGAAAGACAGCTGTTCCAACGGCGCCTGCTCGAGCGGCTCAAACGGGGCCAAGGACAACTGACGAGGACCAATTGAAGATCCCAAGTCGGAGCCAAAGAGCGTTGCACCGGCTTAACGCGTCGAGCGCCAAGCAGGAAACGCTTCACAAGAGGGTGGCTGAACAAGACATCCCCCTCAATTCCCTCATGATAGGAGGATATAGCCGCCGCAGATACCCTCACCGTCGAAGCCGACAGTCTACCAAGAAGAGACTGGAGATAACTCGGGACAGCATCCAGGGGGCAGGAGACTGGGTCCCGGCCCCCCGCCTTACACCACTCTTGGAACATACACCATCTGCCCGCGTAAAGCGCGACAGTGGAGGGAGCATGTGCATTCTGGATGCTATCAACCACAGAAGGGTCCATCCTCTCCAGACTCACCCTCCCACCAGGCACACCAACAGTCGTTGGCCCAACATCGGGTACTGGAACAGTGACCCGTTGTGCTGTGAGAGGGCCATCGCCGACCAAGGAATGACCCAAGGAGGAGCGACCAGAAGCTGGATCAAGACCGGGAACCACACTGCCGTGCCCCGGTCCGGCGCGACCAGGATCACCGTCCTGCGCTCCCTCCGTATCCGCTCCAACAGCTGACCCAACAGCTGTACAGGAGGAAAGGCGTACAGAAGACCGGGCGGCCATGGAAAGGTCGAGAAGGCATCCACCCCCAAGGGGGGATGATCTGCTCGACTGACCGAGAACCACAAGGGGCACTTGTGAGAGCGTCGGCACGCAACCAGATCTACCGAGGCCTCCCCGAACCGATCCCAGATCTGTCTGACTATGTCGGGGCGGAGTTCCCACTCGTCGTAACGAGGACCCCCCGAGACATCATATCCGCGCCCATATTCTCTGTACCAGGAATGTGGAGCGCCCTCAGACTGCGCAGCCTGCGGGATGCCCATAGCCAAAGTTTGACCGCCGCCCGGAGCAGGCGGATGGAACGAGTTCCACCCTGCCTGTTGATATACGCCGCTGCCGTCATACTGTCTGTCCTGACCAAAACGTGCTCGCCTACCACCAGGTGGTCGAACCGTTTGAGGACCAGGAAGACCGCCTTCAATTCCAACACATTGATGTGCGGGGTAGATGGGCCAGCATGAACCTCCGTCCAGCTGCCCCCCACTGCGTGGGTCCGACATGTCCCTCCCCAACCCGTGAGAGAGGCGTCGGTGAAGACCGTGACGTGTGAGCGCCTGCTGCCCATGGGGATCCCAATGGTGAGGATACCCAGCCTCCTCCAGTGGGCGAGATCTCCCCATATCGACAAAGGAACCGTCAACCGTTTCCATTTGTCCCTCACCGGATCTATTCTCATAGAGAAAAACCACCTCTGTATCCTCATGAAGAGGAGGCCAAGAGGAACCACTGTGTGAGCAGATGCCATCATGCCGAGCAGACGCATCACTTGCAGCGCCGTGACCGTCCCTCCGAGACGGAAACCCCAGAGCGTGTGACGGATAGACACCCGGCGCTGCTCCGAGAGGGTTACAATCATGGGCCTCGACCTCAACGTCAAGCCCAAGTACTCCACCTGTTGACTGGGAAGAGGCGTACTCTTCTTCCAATTCACAGCAAAACCCAGCCTGGTGAGGAATTCCACCACCAGCCTGGTATGAGACCTGGCAACCTCCTCCGAACGACTGAGGAGTAGAATGTCGTCGAGATAGAATAGAACGCGTATCCCCCGACGACGTAAAGGCTCCAGCGCAGTCGCCACGCACTTGGTGAATGTGCGGGGAGCCAGAGAATAGCCGAACGGCAACCTCTGGTACTCGTACGCTACGCCCTGAAACAGGAACCGTAGGAACTTCCTGTGAGGAGGGAAAATCGGGATGTGAAAATACGCATCCTTCAGGTCTATGGAGGTGAACCAGTCTCCCCTTCTGACAGCAAGCAGAAGGAGTTTGACGGTCAACATTCTGAACGGTCTCGCTACAATCAACCGATTGAAGGCGGACAGATCCAGTATAGGTCTGAGCCCCCTGTTTTCTTGGGTACCAGAAAATAACGGGAGTAGACGCCTGACATCGCGTCCTCTCTCGGAACCACAACAACGGCCTGCTTCGCCAGCAGAGATTGGATCTCGTCGGCCAGGGCTGTCACTGCGTCTGACCCTGACAATAGGGTCGGCACCAAACCTGAGAACGGAGGGTGGGGTTGTGCGAACTGCAAAACAAGCCCCTCCCTCAACGTTCTCTCTATCCACCCCACCAAACGGCATTCTTGTCGCCATATGTGAAAATAATCCCACAGCGCACCCGCCGTCAACTGACGCTGGGCCGCAAGGAACAGTAGATAGTTGGCCCGGTCCCTCCCGCTGTGCGACGCACCCAAGGGGGGACCCCGACAGAAAGGGCCGGTTTGATACGGGAGAAGCTGTCATCAAACTGGTTGACACACACCCCCCCCCTGAACACCCCTCTAGCGCATGCTGAGGAGTTGTTCCGCAGCTAGACACGCAAGGCATGAGGACCCCATGGGCTCCTACACGCCGAAGCCCTGCAGTGATATTGCTACCACCCAAATCACGCTCGCCTCTTCTTTGCAGACCACTGCCGCTGTGACGGGAGTGGGAGGCATCAGCGCGATACCCCGCCTGGCGAAGGCGAGGCCGGGGTAACCCTTGCTGTACATTCAATAGAAGAGGTCTCGAGTCCCCCTGCTGACCACCGTAGCTAGTGGCAGCTGTAACACCAGGCTCATTCATCACACAACGTGTGGTGCAGGAACCACGCGACAGAACATTCTCACGGACAGACCCAGGCTCAGCCATCAACTGGGTGTCAGCCCCTGTCCCCATGAGAAGTGAAGAATGGGGCCACATGCGCTTCAAGGAAGGTTCGCGGCCCGCAGCCAAAGGAGAACGATCAGAGCCCCGCTTCCGTGGGTAACAGAGAGAGGATTGAACGGGGAGCGGGCTGCTCGCGGCAAAGTGACGACGGCTTGTTTTACCAAACTCGAATTCACCCAAAATGGCCGATCCCTCGGCCGCCAAGGCTGTCGGCCTTGTGGGACCCTGTTGATTCTCCGCCCAGGGCACCACTGGCGGGGGAAACATGGCCGCCTGTCGAGGATCTCGCCACAGTCGTTGACGAGACCGTGCTCCCACCTCTGGCTGCACAGCGTGGGGCAGTGTAGGACCCAGATCAACAACCGCCTGCGCCTCCACAGAATGACCAAAAAGACTTTCTGTGGAAAAAGGAGTCGTGAGGAGAGAAAACCTATCCTCCCCCCAAGAGGAGATTGCTCCAACCAAACATGCCTAACAACAAACGTTGATAGCATCCTAATCCTCCCCGCAGTTATAGCTTGCGACTGAGTCAAGATCTCTATAACGCCACAAACATGCAACATGTTTACAATGTCGGCTGGACCCATAGTCCTACTACCCGACGCCAATGTGGATAGGAAACTAGCCAGCTGAGCCATAACACTGGCCGCCGCTAAATACCATCCTGCAGCAGTATAACACTCATCCGTCCATACTGCCACCCTCCGAGCCGACCAGGACTCAGCAAAACCCCCCACATTAACAACCGACTGACCTTCATCAATGAAGCTGGCAAGAGGAGGGAAAAGCGGCAACGTCCCGCGGCGGGGATTATTAGAACAACGACCCATTTCAGCGTCAACGTTAGCATTAGCAGTAGTAGCATTAGTAGCATTAGCGTTAGCAGCGTGCTCCAGGATTGCCAGGAAAACGTCCACTGCAGTGGAACGATCACCAAGCCACCCCGGCCCTGGCGCCGAAACATACTCCACAGCATTACCAATACCAACATTGATGCCTAATGACACAGGCCCTACCTTTGTACAAGCCGGCTCGATAGCCAAACCTTGTACGCTGCCCCTTGGTCTGCCGCCGTCAGACGAGGAAACATCAGCACAGGCCCGACGTGTCGCTGAAACATGCCTCGAAGATGCCAGGGGTAAGCAAACCTCCGGTAAGCTTTCAACATTACGCAATTTCCCTAATCTTTTCATAACACTAGTTAACATAAGGTGCACTGCATCCGTTATGATGGAACGAAAATAGAGGAAGAGTGTATTGGTGACCATGCCTACTGTCTTATAGGCTGCGCCTCCATAGAGGCGGGACCCGGCAGGTGTGGGTGTACGTGTTTTTTTATTCGTGATGGAGTACAATAGGTACATGAGATGAGGTGTATCTCGATAGGCTTAAGAGCGGGACGCGATAAGCCAAGTACGATATATAACAACACATCATAAAACTTGGATAATTGTCCTCTTCCCACCATATTGTTCCTAGTAAGTCTTTCTATTATGGATGTGGGTGGTTCCTCTGTGCCTCTGTTCTTTGAGACTACGTAGCTCCTGATTTGAAAGTATTTAAATCTATGTGATCTTGGGATTTCAAATGTGCTTACTATCTGTTCGAAGGTCATCAATTCCCCCTCTTTGTATAAGTCTTTAATCTTACCCAAACCCCTTTCTGCCCAATTTTTTAATCCCCCATCATTCCTTCCCGGTTTAAATTCCTCATTCCCCCAGATTGGTGTATACCCCGATAAGTTATCTCTTCTACCTAAATGTAAGTGCGCCTTGTGCCAGATCCTTACTGTATTTTGGAGGAACGGGTTCTTTGTACTTTTTATCAACAAGCTACTCTGTCGTGAATACATATATGCGTCTAGTGTTATCTTTGTCTCCTCTTTTTCTATCTCCATCCAAGCCGGTATATCTGTCTGTTGAAAGTAAAACATTGCTGTCCTGAGCTGTGCCGCCCAGTAATAAAGCCTCATATCCGGAAGTCTAAGCCCTCCTCTGTCATACGGGAGGTAAAGGAGTGTCCGTCTCAACCTGGGTTTTTTATTGTTCCATATGAAACGTGTGAACATCGTTTTCAATCTCCGAAAGAAGATTTCAGGCAAGGGCATTGGGATTGATTGGAATAGGTATAGGAATTTAGGCAATATAGTCATTTTAATAACATTCACTCTGCCTATCATTGATATTGGTAATTTGCTACATCTCTCAAGGCTATTTTCTACATCTGTCATTATTGGATCGTAATTACTCTGTACTAAGTCTTTAATCTCCGGGGTTATCTTTATCCCCAAATATGTAAACCCCTTGGGAGAGCTCGCAAACTGTGTGTGCACCGGTGTTTTCTCCCTTTCTCTCTCATTTAGTAACATAAGTGCGCTTTTATTTTGATTCGTCTTATATCCTGAAAATACTCCAAATTTCTCCAGTATTTCGTTCGCATTTCTAATTGAGGTATCCAATTTAGTTAAGTATAGTATTATATCGTCCGCGAAAAGCGATAGGCGATGCTCCATACCCCCTATTCTCATCCCCGTGATTCCCGGGTCCTGTCTAATCGTCATCGCTAATGGTTCGATTGCTAACAGAAATAGCAACGGAGAAATCGGACACCCTGTCTGGTAGATCTCTGTAGTTTAAACAGTGTCGATATTTGGTTGTTTGTAGTTATTTCGACCATTGGGTCTGTGTATAGAATCCTGATCCATTTTATATATCCTTCCCAAAATCCGAACCTTTTAAGTGTTTCAAACAGATATCCCCACTCAATCCTGTCAAATGCCTTTTCGGCGTCTAATGACAGAACTGCGTGGTCTTTTTCGTTTTTCTTAGTGTGAAGAACATTTAGTAATCTCCTAATGTTATGAAATCCCTGTCTTCCCAATACAAATCCGTTCTTGTCATTTTTGATCAGATGTGGAATCGACTTCTCTATGCGTCTAGCTAGCGCCTTACATAAAATCTTCCTATCACAGGACATGAGGGACACAGGACGATATGAAGTTGTGTCTGAGGGTGGTTTTCCCGGTTTCCCAAGTACCGAAATCATCGCCGATCTTAAGGATGGAGGCAAAGTCCCCTCCTCATATGCTTCATTGAACATTTCCAGTAGGTGGGGTAGCAGTTTTCCTGCAAATCTCTTGTATATTTCTGTTGGTATCCCATCTGGGCCCGCCACCTTCCCGCTATTCATAACCGTAAGCGCCTCGTTTAATTCTCCTATTGTTAGCTCTTGGTCAAACTGTTTCTGTTCCTCCTCCGTTATTTTTGGGAATTCTAACTTGTCCAGGAACTCATTTTGTCCTTTGGGTATTCTGATTTATATAATTTTTCATAATATTCTTTAAAGGCGTTATTTATTTCTATTGGGTCATTCGTTTCCACCCCATTCCCCAATTTGATCGTATTTATCATCCTTTCCGTTTGTGCCTTTCTAATTTTCCATGCCAGTATCTTGCCTGCTTTTTCCCCTTGGTCATAGTATGACTGTTTTAGCCACTGTAAGTCCGATGTTATCTTTGTAGTGGATAGATGTTTGTACTGGGCCTTTAACACTTTGAATGCCACGAGGTGGCGCCAGAGGTATCGCTTTAATGCCACCATCGGCGCCAATGTTACGCTTAATATCGCCTAATCTATGTTTTAAATTATGGCTATGTGTCTAATCTGCCCGTCTCTTATCAAAGAATCCTTTTCCAGTCAGTGCTGTCAAGGCAGATTGGTTTTTTATCGCTTCATTTCCGTTTGAGAGCATTTTGAAAAGCACCCGTTTTGAGGTAAAAAAAACAGTTCATTCTAGACCATTCTATGATAATCGTCTTTTACTGGAATATTCCAGAACGTTGATATTCGTCGGCCTATTTATGAATCGTTTTCAAATAAACGCTAGATGATCAATATTATACGTGCACGCAAGCACATTCGAGCCGCGCACGGATAATCGCAGTGTTCATTTCCTCTTGGACTTTTACAGTGAAACCGAAAGAGCCCATTTCACAAAACAGCCTATATCTTCATCAAAATTAGTCTGATTATCCTAACACTGATAACATAGATTACTTACCTGACATCAGATGGTATCCAACTGGTATATTCCAATTCCTGATCACCATTCGAAAAAATCGATAAGTGTATGGATCCAACGTGTGTACAGCACAGTACATGATTCCGCGGGGCTGAGAGGCTCCAGAATGAACTGTGGTAACCCCGGCTGCATCAGTGGACTGGAAAATGTGGAGTACAGGATTTATTTCCCCATCCATTTTCATTGAGTCCATTCCAAAATCCCTTATGTAATCTGGGAGACGATAGGGGGCGCTTTTTTCCACATCTGATCGCCGGCGGTGCTCGGGTATACTCGGGTAGGCTCGCGTGATGCAATATGATTTCAGATCGCTAAAAAAAAAAAAAAAAAGAGAGAAATCTCGTGAGTGGCTTTCAACATAACTATCGGAAACCCGAGATATCTCGTGTGTGGCAGTGAAAGTGTTAATACCCGCAGTTCCCTCTGTTTTGCTGGGTCTTCTCCTCTATATAGCTGTTTTTACACTTCTTTCACCTGTCTTTCTATGTCCTCCATTTGTTTATAATGTTCTTTAGATTTATGCTTAGTATAGCTTATCATTTCTCCCCTTATATACGCCTTAAATGCCTCCCATCTCACCGTTGCACTTGTCTGGTCTGTATTTATGGAGAAGTACATGTCTATTTTTTCACCTATAAAAGTCATACATTTCGGGTTGTTGAGCCATGTGGTTTGGAGTCTAAATCTAGGGGGTGCCCTCGCTATTTCCGGCATGCTCATACTTAACGTCATTGGAGAATGGTCAGACAGTAATCTACTGTCATATTCACTTCCTGTAAATTTAGATATCAAGCTCGACGAAACTAAAAAATTGTCTATTCTAGAAAACGTTGGCCTACTTAGTAATTTAGAAGCGCACGAATATTCCCTCTTGCCTGGGTTTAGTTTTCTCCATATCTCCACCAAGTCGAGGTCTCTCATAAACATATCCATTACTTTCCTTGTTCTTCCGTGGGAGGTATCCCCTCCCCCTGACTTATCTATTTCCGGTCTCCTCACGCAGTTAAAGCCCCCCCCCCATGATGAACTGGCCCGTGAGAGTCGCTATTTTCATAAACAGTTCTTGAAAAAACAGCGGGTCATCATTGTTTGGACCATATATATTTACTAGGTTCACCTGCATGGAGACTATAGTACCGCTTAATATTATAAATCTCCCTCCCGGGTCTACAATTTTATTTCTTAAAGTAAATGGTATGGACTTGTCTATCAGTATCATCACTCCTCTAGCTTGTGAGTTGAATGGGGCCGAGTAGACCTGTCCTTGCCATCTATTCTCAATTCTCCTGACATCTTCCCCAGTGCTGTGTGTTTCCTGTAAATAAACTATTTTCGCTCCTGATCTCTTTATCTTCCCTAGAATCTGTTTTAGCTTAATAATGTGGCTCATTCCCCTCACGTTCCAGCTCATATATTTTATTTCGTTCCTACTCATCCCTATGTCCTATGTTGCCCACTCTCTTCTTGCCCCCCTCCCCCTCTCTCCTCCATGTTTTGTGATGTGGTGTTCCAGCCGAAGTGTCCTGTAATAATAAATAATAAAAGAGAAAAAACACAAATATCCCCAGACCCCACATATAAAGCTAACGTCCCCCCCTATTGGGCGTGGACTTCTGACCCTCCTCTTTTCCGACTCCCCACAGGCCCCTCTCTGCTTCCTACTACCAGGATGCCATCTTTCTCTCTCTCCTGCCGCTCTACCCTCCTAGTATGCCCTAACCTCATGCTCCCTTTTTCTCATTTCTGTTATTTAACGTCTAACTTGACTAAACTATCTTCAACTTGAGTCTGTATCATTACTCTCCCCCTTCCTCCTCCCGTAACCATCTCTAGGAGTCCTCTATTTCAGCCTCCAAACTTCTAGGTCTCCACCCCTTTAAAACATTGGAACATTGAAACAAAACTCTTGAAACAAAACAAAACCAAGTCCGCCACCTACAGGGCATCAACCATATCCAATACCTGTTAAGAAAGGGGATATGGCTTATGAAAATCCCTAAGCTATACCCATTACCCGTTAAGAAGGGGGGTATCTTTTGTAGAGTTAAACCAGAACTTGTTGCGCTTCTATGTAATATACTCTTCCCCTTCCTCCACAGGCCCTAACTATCCACTCCTCCTCACTTCTATGCTGGGTCCTTGACCTCTCCGTTGTATTCCTATATAGCTGTTCCTTTTTTCTGTTTGTGTGTGTCCAGTACTTATACTGAACGGTAGAGGTCGCCAGGCCTTCTAACTTACACACTTTTCCCTCTACATTAGTTTCCCTTGTCTGTATCAAAAATTGCAGTGTTTTTATGAAATATACATTTTCCCTTCATCCCCATTTCCTAACTATCCACTCTTCCTTCTGTCTATTGAAGTGTCTTTTCTTCATTCATGTCTCTAAGTTCATTTATCGTATAGTTTTCTATTACCCTTTCCCTCTGCATTGGTTTAGGTATTTTCAGATCTTCGGTTTCAAGTAAGAGGAGACTGACGATATGGTCAAAATCAACGGGCGGCGGTTGTTTATTAATAAAACAGCTTTTAGGAATTAAAACAGTACATCGTCTCTTTGGTTCAATCTAATTGTCTCTTTCATTTGGCTGTTGTCGTCTCTCGGTGCTGTTCGCTGTCTCAGGTTGTCCATGGCCAACACGCGTTCTCTCTAGTGGTCCGTGGTCTGGTTGCCACGGCAACCTTGGGTCTCCGTCAGTCTCAGCGCTCAAGCAAGGAGCGCTTGATTTCATCTCTCTCCGTGGCAGGATCTCCTGCTGCGAAGCGATCTTCTGTCATTGGGTGTCAGTGGCTCTGAGTCTTCAGGTCCTTTCTGGTGTGTCAGCGCTTCTCCTGATGCGAAGCGATTTCGTCTGTCATCGGGTCTCAGTCCCTCTGTGTCACGGCTTGGCTCTGCAGGGATCCTTCTCCGTCTCCTCTGAGTGTCACCGGGTGTGTGTGACGTGTCTCTCCAGGTTCCTTCTGGTGTGAGTCGTGTGTCTAATGAGTCGCCATCCGCCCTTTTTATCAGAGGAGAGAGAGAGAGAGAGGGGGAGGGGGAGACAGAGAGCGAGAGGGGGGGGAGACCCTGCCTGCCTGTTCACGTCCATACGCTTTTCTTATTTTGGTCCACATTCCAGCAGAAACCTGTCTGAGGGTGTCCTGTGACCACATGTTTCGCTGACACAACCTCCTGGGTCCTCTGACAACGGTTTTCACAGTTTGAATCTGCTGACACTTTAATCATTACTTAATGAGAGGGTAGTTTTTCACTGAGTAATACAACATCATGCTTGTGACTAAAAGGTTTACATAGTCTAGATAAGAACCAGACTACTTTTTCAGACAGTGCCCAGATAACAAACCATATGCCTATTGGGTTCTTTAATAGAACACCTTATTTACTGATTAAATAATGTGACCAATAGTTTTACCTTCTAATATTTAAGAGTTTTTATTCTTTACTGTGACTAAGTTATTCTAATAGTTTATGCCTACATGTAACCTATGAAATTGCTAAATCTTTTAGTATATATTTCCAAATAGCCTGTGTCACCTTTCTGACCTCTGGGTTAGTCAGCAGCTGCCGTGTTGTAACTTGAAAGTCCTTACTTAGGGTAAATATGACCTTTTATGATCTCACCGGTTATTCTGAGTTTTTAGTTCCTGTTTCAACGAGAATGATCTCCTCGCTTTTCAGTTGGAGGTGGCCTAAACCACAGCTGCTAACCAGTGGAATGTGCATTAACATCATAAACAGTCTTTTGCCCTCCAGATTGTCGGTGCATTGGCTGAGTGCGGGGTGATCTCCCTCTCAAGCTTCACTATAGCCAATTTTGTCTTTCTAATCATTACCTTGTACATTTTCACTTGCATTTATTCATGTTTTCATTTAGAAATATACGACAATCCACCCTTAGGGGGTTTAATAACCTCCTATACAACATCAATATTCTAAATTAAAACATGTTAAAAATCATATCCATAATTTTTGCTAATATTTTTCAAAATTTCAAAAAAATCCAAAATTGACCCAAATCAAACTACAAAACCCCTTTCCATCTGTACAGTTACAAAATCATCATTTCACCTACCTTTTCCTCCTTTCACAGTTATACACATTTATCAGTTATTATTATGACATCCAGTCTAGGTCCGTCTCTCTATGCAAAGAGATGATCGTACCATTCTCAGCTTCTTTTCGTTTAAGACTATATTTATCCATGTACTTAGCTTAAATGTCTATTTTGTGTAATGGACTCTGCAAGAAAAGATTAATACATCACACCACTAAAAGATTAACTCTCTAAACATTTGAGGGAAATTCAAACAAGCAACATAAATCATTTTTACTCCTTAAAAAGACCACTGAGGCCTCAATTATCCTTTGCTTTCATCCCTGTCAGTTATCCCTGTTTAAACCTCCTAAGGCCTTTACTGCTAACTCGTTTTTGACCGTTTTCTTCTTGTTGTATCTTGTGCTAATCACCGCCCCTTCTTCGTTGTATGCAGGTCTCTGGTACTGCTCCGATTTTCCACAGAAGGAATCGATTTTCCCTCTGTCCTTTTTGCATTTTGGATTATTATTTACAAAACACACAATAGATTGGAAACAGTTATTTTCGCAGATACATTCTCTACTGTTCTGCATTTTGACAATACATTTTTCTCCAATTCATTATCTATGTATTTCACAGCTTCTTACGTTAGCATTCAATCAAATCATCTTTGTCTCATTTCTTTTTGTGCTGTACTGTTTTACTAGATCAAATATCTTAAGATCAACACAACTACCTCCACCCTTGACAGTGGAATAACCATTATTTCACTTTCAAATACCTCGTTTCCCGACAGCTCCTCGGTCCGGACAGTCAGCTCTAGACGAGGCCAATCACCAACAGAACCTATGTGCATGGTCAACAAACCACAGTCCCTTTAAACACACATCACACAGTCTCAGCCAGCTTTCAACAAGCCGGTGCAGAGTCTACCATAAGTCAATCATCAAACTCACATGTCTGCACTCTACATGAACACTGTCTCGGCCAATTTGCGACCAAAAACCTACAGAGCTTTCCTATAGACAGAGAAATATGTTTCCCCAACACTTATCATAACCCAAAAAGTGACACAACCCTCCAGATTCTACATCTGGAGCCTCAATGAGCGGAAAACAAACCATGAACCAGCTCCCGTCCATTTCCAGTTTCCAGCTCATTATATCAGACCTCCTACCAGTCCCGCTGTGTCACCACCACCTGCCATCCCTGACCGGCGAGAGAACTCCCCTCAGCCAGCCAGTTCCTAAAAAAATATATATATTCAACCAAAAACAAAGAAAATTAAAAATAAACAACAAAAACTGTGAGTGCCTACATGCTACACACCCATCCAACAGAATTAAACTATCATCCAGAGGCATAAATACCCCCGCAAAACTAAGACAGCAAAATTAGAAATCCAAAAAGAAATAAAATAAGTAATGAAATAATAATATTGTTGTTGTTTTTTTTTTTTTTTTTTTTTTTTTTTTTTTTATTATTCCTTAATTCAACCTTGACCACCCTTTGATCAAGTATTGTAATCACTACTATAAATAGTCCTTTGTTTCTAACTGTCTAATATTATATGTTCCATTGTTCCTGTCTAAAACCCAACTGTTTAACCCTTCTCTGACACCGTCTGGTTCAGAGTTCACATGACCACAAGAGCCATTGCGGTGACCATTTTTCTCTCTCTCTCCAATCTGTGCAGCCGGGCCAGGCTGCACAGGTGGGAGATGCCAAAAATCGTCCACCATACCATTCTCCCTTACGTTTTCCTCACTGCCACAGCAAGAGTTGATCAGACACACTGTAGCAAAAAGGAAAACCCATGATCTGTCTATTAATTAACTGTTAGTACGATTGGCTCATGCATCTGTCAGTCATTTCATCTCTCCCTGTTAGTTGCACATCCATCTTAGTCGCTTCCACTCATAATCTAATGTACCAACGCTTCTATATATTTTTTATTCTATTTTTTTTTTTCCAATCAGTCCTTCTTCCCATTTTAACTTATTAATAACTCTATTTTCCCGAGCACCCAAAAGACTTTGTTGGTGCATTTCCGCTTTGCTCTTAATTAACCTATGACCTATGCAGACACCCCCTCTGACAATGTCCCAACTCTCCACATCCCCAGCAACCCTGTTTGGACTCTTGCTTCTTTCTGGACGTTCGCTGAGGCCTCCACCCTTTGTAACATGACCGAGCGAAATGGCCAACCTCCCCACAACCCCAGCACACAGCCGACGCCGGCCATCCCAGGGGTTCCAGTTCACCCAGTTTACCACGACTCCCACAGTCTCTCGGCTGGCCTCCCACCGTCCTCGCCAGGTCAACCCCTCTCCCGTCCTCTGGTCGCATGTCCTGTTGCCTGGAGGAGAGAGGGGCATACCTGTCCTTTTCCGCTGCCTCTCCTCGGGCCTTCTCTTGTTGGGAGGGGCCTGGAAACTCACCCCTCCTGCGGTCCTGTTCACCCTGTCGCGGCCCAGCTCCCTGTCCGGGCAACGGAGCACAGGGCACTCTTTGATCACAGCGGCCTAGGTCAGACGCCCGAAGCATGATCTCAACAGCTGTCGCTTCTAGTAGCACAGTCTTCCTCGCCAGTTCTCGTCCCAGTCTCTGAGGCTTGACCGATCTCCAGCTGTGTCTTCATCAGATCCCGATGAACTGCCTCGTGTTGTTCGAACGCCGTCACAAACGCTCTCTGTTGTCTATAGTATGCTGCCTCTTCCCCCATCTCAGCACGGGCGGTTTGACGTCCCATCGTTGGGCTCCGCCTCTCCTCTTGGCTTTGGTGCTGAGGGCAGGGTGGATATGGGAAACGGGTGGGCTGTAGAAACTGTTCGTGTATTCCATACCTGCTGTCGGTCTCAGTTCCAGCCCTCCGGCCAGAGTGGACTTCGTGGGACGGCTGTAACCTCAGTCTCTTTTTCTGCCCCTTGGTTAAACCGCAGTCGCCTGCAATGGACACTCCAGCTTGAATAGTCAACATTTCAAGTCCTTCTGTCGTACTGGTCACATGAGAGAAGTCCATATTCAAATCAATCAGATCATTATCACTGGTAAAGTCTATCTGGGAAATGTCTGCAGAGGCTCTCGGCCTACTCCCCCCAATGGCCCGATCACTAAGGCCCTCTTCCATATTGTCGTTGTTGTTATTCTATTGTTATTGCATCTAACGCTTCAGTTGTTCCTATCAATTTTCCTCTAAGGTGAACTTCCTATGTTACTGTCATTCATTCCACTTTCAACACACTCTTGTAATCACCGTTTGAAAAAACAAGTTTCTCTGTCTTCCACTACTTCTACTTATTTGAGTTAAAACACTCACACTGTCAAATTTTTACTGTGCAGACAAGGATTGATAACTGGCTTATCATTCATACTTATACCAAGGCGCATTAAAGCCGTTTTCCCTAGATGGTTATGGAAGTCGTTAGAGCACCTGTCCGGCCGAGCATCTGTATAGAAAGAAAGCAAAAATATCCAGACTTAAATACAGTGGCATTTCCCTTATTATTTCCACTCTTCGTTATGCATTGGAAATGTCGGGCAACACTATACTAAAATATTTAGAGAGACACAGTGTGATTTGTTTGAAAAAATAACGATACAGCTTATCTTGTTTTTTGTCCGTTCCTTCAACAGGAACACTGGAGGTTTTCCAATCCCCTGTGTGCTCTCTCCACCTGATTTCCTGGGAAATATAATCATTAATCCCCTTCCTATCCATTGTCTAATAATCCTTTGTAAACCTGGTCCTTCATCTGATTCTAATCTCTCTTTGCTTGATGAATCTGTTCATCCTAACCTTATTTCTTACTTTTAAATGCCCGATTAGCGTATCGACTAAATGTATTATTCCGATTAGCGTATCGACTAAATGTATTATTCGCTTTCGCTTCACTTCTCATACTACATCCATTTCATTCATCCTTACACACAACCATTACCCCCCACAACACTTAATAAAAATTAATCAGTGTTGCTACTGCTACCAACCACCTAATCAGGGAAAACAATAAACTTTTAGCAACTTAGATCACTAAAACCCTGACCGACACATAGTACAGCTGGCCACGTTAATAATTTCATGGACACCCGCACTATGCCACCGCAATATTCACCCAGTTCTCTGAATATACAAAGAACCGTCAACTCACAGCCCAAAGCGTCCTCCCTTCAGTTTCGAACCTGAACGGAAACACCCCAAGCTTTTACCACACCAAGAATATCACAATCATCCTACCACCACCTGCACCTAGACAGGCCAGCGCCCATCCGGCACCTACTTCACATACATAATACCAACGCAGTACAAATAAACCTACAACCAAATGCCCACAACACACGCCGCAATCTAGGGATGGCGAAATACAAGGAGAGACAGGGAAGGGAAAAGAAAAAAGGAGGGAGGGATACAGGGATCCAGGGACTAAGGGGAGGAAAGGGGGGGGGGGGGGGGTCACACAATGCAACATTAACTACTACCAAAACCGTCTAAATCAACCTTAACTTTAATCGGACCAAAAAAATGACCATGAATATTCCATCTATCCTTATGTAATCCTATTTTAGCAAATAACACTATATTAATATAACCAACACCCCAAGCCCATGATGAATTGAAAATGGGGGACCCTGATGTAAACAAGACGAAAGTCCTTCTCCGGTCTGCATCCCCTTAACAATTGTGTGTATTGAGCTGTACCGTATTGTACCCATTAAACAATCCGTTAATAAAAACTTTCAATCAATCAATCAGGCAATCTATACTAAACAAAAACTCCCTTTGTGCACCTGTCCCCTCACAAAGTTAAGCCGGGAGACAGGGATGGAGCGGAGGGGGGCGGGGGGGGGGGGGGGGGGGAAGGAGGGAGGGAGGGAGGGAGGGAAGGAGGGAGAGAGGGAGGGAGGGAGGGAGGGAGGGAGGGAGGGAGGGAGTGAGAGAGGGAGGGAGGGAGGGAGGGAGGGAGGGAGGGAGTGTGAACGAGGGAGGAAGAGACAGAGGAAAAAGGGGGGGGGGGGGGGGGTTCACGCCAATCCCACCAGCGCCATTACACCTGGCCCATAACAAATACAGCGCTTTGACCCTTTTAACCTCCTTCCAGTTAAGAGTACCCTCCTCCCGTTCGGATGCACTCCTACCCCTACTTAGATGCACCTCTCCCCGTAAGGTTTAGGCAGTCCGCTACGACGGTACAACCAGCTCCTTTCTTAGGGCTGCCTTGTCCGACGCCGGCCCCTCTCCCCCCACAGAGATGCAGGTCTCCACTTCCGGCGGTAAGGTCTCCTCTCATGAACGGAAGAAGTCCCCTTATTTTACCTTCAGGTGCAGTTTAAGGCTGGGTCCCTTTCCAATCTTAGGAGAGACAATCCAGATTCCTCTGAATTGACACCCCTCACCCCTCTGCTTCCCAGCATTTTCTTTTCAAAAACACTGATCACAGAAGCACAACTCGCCTACTAACCCTGTATCGGCTAGTAAGGTTACTGTGGCCTGACTGTACATTGAGCCAGGTGCATTCATGCCACTGTTGTCCAGTCACTCACGGTCACATCCCGCGTTTCTGTGACTATAAACAGGGTCATAACGCTCTCCCAACCGGCTGGCGACCCAGTCGATAGCGACCTCATAGTCCGTCATCAAGTCAGGACCCCAAGCGGCTGACTGTCCGTAGTACCTATCAGCCACTCAGTTTAGAAACCGACGGTCTTGTCCCCACCCCGCTTGCTCTGGGCATGGAAATATTGACCGTTTTCGCCAGCCTTGCCTGTTCACGGCAGGCGCTGTGCCCCCTCCGGTGCACCGCCCTGCTCCTAGGTGTGGACTGTCGCCCACGTACCACCCAGTGCCCACACCAACTTACGTGCGACGTTTCCTGGGCCGACTAGACGGTACCACAGTGGTATGTTATTTCATACCTCGTTACGCACGAGGGCCTTCAGTTTCTCCCCAGCACTATAGTTCGTGTTTAACGTGCGCCCAGACTCTTGCGAGCCCACTGCCGCCTGTTAGAGGCTAGAGGTTCGGGGTGCCTAATCCCCTCCCTAACCTATAATCAAACCAGTAAACACACCCATTATCAACAACAGAAAAAACCTAATATAAAGAATTCACAAATCCCCACAAATGGTCGCTTACTCAAACCCTATAATAATCACAAACCCTTCTCTACTGCCTACTGCACCTCGTTCCACCTGTAAAGGCGAAACTATAAAAGAGGCAACAGCGCCCTCCGCTGGAACGTCTCGTCCATCACCAACGCACTACAGCACTCACCACCTCCTGTAGGAGGCGCCACGCCACCCCCGCAAGTGCGTCATTACGTATACCACCCCAAGACGTCAACTCGACGTTCTACCTCAACCACAAAACCACAATTCCCAGAACCCTCTACACCGGAAGTCCCTGTCCACCGCCTCTCTAAGATCCCGCTGCCAGCAACAGTAGCAACACGCGAGATTCCCCGAGAGTTCAATCATGCTATACTGTTAGCACAGGTAGCTTAGCATCTTAGCTTCGTTAGCTCAGTGCCGCTCGCACCAGCTTAGCTTAGCATCCAACACCACTCCTCCTAAACGGCCCCTTCTCCTGTTGATCCGAGCGGCATAACACATCGCGACGTTTACACAACCCCAGCTATACCCCGTAACATAACTTTAATCCCATTCAGCCCCCGTTCACAGAACATATATTATTATCCTTATCCCAGTACGCTCGCCCGCTTGGCCCCGGCCGGCTCCGTATTTTAAATCTAACGCTCCCGATCTAGCCCCGTATTTCAAATCTAACGCACCCCAAGCTCCGACGCTCCCCATGACGTCACCAGCTCTAAAATCCCCGTTTTCTTTGATCTTTACTACATTACTTTTAGACTTCCACAGCCCCGATTTGAAAAATTTCAACGCACACTACACATCTCCTAGGTTCCATCACACATGTCATTCATTCAATTCACTCGACAACGCAACACAGCGTCCACACGTTAGTCGCGTCGCGCTCAGCTAATGCTGGCAGGACAGGGGTGTGGTTTCTCCCCGCTGCAGCGTTGGCCACCTGGTCCAAAATAATATAAAAAATACCTTGACATTTACTCAGAGCTCCTAACATTCATCCATTTAAACACATATACTTAGCAAATTAATGTCTCATTCATAAGCATACCATTCATTTATGCACACATTCCTTCCAAACGCATTTGCTTGCTCTTTTCACACAACATCCTCCTATGTTCTAATCTCATGTGCAGTTACCCCACGCATTTCCCCCACAAGTGCATTATCTCCAAAGGTTACTTTCCCCCCCCCCATCATTCCTCTTCTCAGCCTCTCAATCTTCATATTCAGCGCCGTTTGGGGAGCTTTTACCTGTCTCACCCCCAAATCGACCAAATACCTTCTTAAAAATCCGTACCAAAGGCGAATTTTTTAAGCAGATTCGTCGGGTCACACTACAACAGATCTGTATGAAAACGTCTTTCTAAACTCGTCTGTTATACGTGCCGATTCTAAGAGTGAAGTCCGCGAATGATGGCGCGGCAAAAAAAAGCAACCAATTATCTCCCTGTTCTCTATTTCTCTTCGCGGAACCAGGCTACCCCGTACTTCACCACGGTTCTCTTATACTACTCTACACTCCACTCCGTTCTCTGTTCTCTTCGTGGAACCAGGCTGCCCTGTACTACACCACGGTTTATCTCTTCGTGGAACCAGGCTGCCCTGTACTACCACGGTTTTCTCATTAAACTCCTTACCTTACCCTCTACTGAACCACTCCGTCACGCACAGTCCCACTTCCCGCTATCTGTGACTAATCTCCGTTCTACTGCTCCTACGCCGGTCCCCTCAAATATTTCACCGAATCCCTAGCCTATCCCCTAAGCTGATATAACTAAATACAGACATCTATTTCCTCTCCTCACTTGGCCTTGTACCAATTATAGGCATCCTAACTGAACATAAGTGCAGCGCCGGTGTGTGGCTGAGACCAGAGCCAGGTTGTGAAACCTGGACCCCGGTACTCCCCCAACACCAACATTATCCTGGTCCATTTCCAACTCATTTCTACCTAATGCAATAGCAACCCCAAAAAGCGAGACTGCTTCGACCATTACTAATCTTAAACACCATCATCACTACTTACCTAGTCCCGCTGGCCTTGGCTGAAGTGGACGATCATTCAGTCGCAGAGGGCTTCGATGATGGGGAGAGAACCTCTCTGTGGTTCAACCGGTTCTGGTCGAATGCAGGACGGGTCACGTCACCAATTGAAGTGTCTTTTCTTCATTCATGTCTCTAAGTTCATTTATCGTATAGTTTTCTATTACCCTTTCCCTCTGCATTGGTTTAGGTATTTTCAGATCTTCGGTTTCAAGTAAGAGGAGACTGACGATATGGTCAAAATCAACGGGCGGCGGTTGTTTATTAATAAAACAGCTTTTAGGAATTAAAACAGTACATCGTCTCTTTGGTTCAATCTAATTGTCTCTTTCATTTGGCTGTTGTCGTCTCTCGGTGCTGTTCGCTGTCTCAGGTTGTCCATGGCCAACACGCGTTCTCTCTAGTGGTCCGTGGTCTGGTTGCCACGGCAACCTTGGGTCTCCGTCAGTCTCAGCGCTCAAGCAAGGAGCGCTTGATTTCATCTCTCTCCGTGGCAGGATCTCCTGCTGCGAAGCGATCTTCTGTCATTGGGTGTCAGTGGCTCTGAGTCTTCAGGTCCTTTCTGGTGTGTCAGCGCTTCTCCTGATGCGAAGCGATTTCGTCTGTCATCGGGTCTCAGTCCCTCTGTGTCACGGCTTGGCTCTGCAGGG
This sequence comes from Notolepis coatsorum, assembly GCF_963971535.1. Taxonomy (NCBI): domain Eukaryota; kingdom Metazoa; phylum Chordata; class Actinopteri; order Aulopiformes; family Paralepididae; genus Notolepis; species Notolepis coatsorum. Next base: position 20,953 of record NW_028170692.1, on the reverse strand, counting down.
ATCCTTCTCCGTCTCCTCTGAGTGTCACCGGGTGTGTGTGACGTGTCTCTCCAGGTTCCTTCTGGTGTGAGTCGTGTGTCTAATGAGTCGCCATCCGCCCTTTTTATCAGAGGAGAGAGAGAGAGAGAGGGGGAGGGGGAGACAGAGAGCGAGAGGGGGGGGAGACCCTGCCTGCCTGTTCACGTCCATACGCTTTTCTTATTTTGGTCCACATTCCAGCAGAAACCTGTCTGAGGGTGTCCTGTGACCACATGTTTCGCTGACACAACCTCCTGGGTCCTCTGACAACGGTTTTCACAGTTTGAATCTGCTGACACTTTAATCATTACTTAATGAGAGGGTAGTTTTTCACTGAGTAATACAACATCATGCTTGTGACTAAAAGGTTTACATAGTCTAGATAAGAACCAGACTACTTTTTCAGACAGTGCCCAGATAACAAACCATATGCCTATTGGGTTCTTTAATAGAACACCTTATTTACTGATTAAATAATGTGACCAATAGTTTTACCTTCTAATATTTAAGAGTTTTTATTCTTTACTGTGACTAAGTTATTCTAATAGTTTATGCCTACATGTAACCTATGAAATTGCTAAATCTTTTAGTATATATTTCCAAATAGCCTGTGTCACCTTTCTGACCTCTGGGTTAGTCAGCAGCTGCCGTGTTGTAACTTGAAAGTCCTTACTTAGGGTAAATATGACCTTTTATGATCTCACCGGTTATTCTGAGTTTTTAGTTCCTGTTTCAACGAGAATGATCTCCTCGCTTTTCAGTTGGAGGTGGCCTAAACCACAGCTGCTAACCAGTGGAATGTGCATTAACATCATAAACAGTCTTTTGCCCTCCAGATTGTCGGTGCATTGGCTGAGTGCGGGGTGATCTCCCTCTCAAGCTTCACTATAGCCAATTTTGTCTTTCTAATCATTACCTTGTACATTTTCACTTGCATTTATTCATGTTTTCATTTAGAAATATACGACAATCCACCCTTAGGGGGTTTAATAACCTCCTATACAACATCAATATTCTAAATTAAAACATGTTAAAAATCATATCCATAATTTTTGCTAATATTTTTCAAAATTTCAAAAAAATCCAAAATTGACCCAAATCAAACTACAAAACCCCTTTCCATCTGTACAGTTACAAAATCATCATTTCACCTACCTTTTCCTCCTTTCACAGTTATACACATTTATCAGTTATTATTATGACATCCAGTCTAGGTCCGTCTCTCTATGCAAAGAGATGATCGTACCATTCTCAGCTTCTTTTCGTTTAAGACTATATTTATCCATGTACTTAGCTTAAATGTCTATTTTGTGTAATGGACTCTGCAAGAAAAGATTAATACATCACACCACTAAAAGATTAACTCTCTAAACATTTGAGGGAAATTCAAACAAGCAACATAAATCATTTTTACTCCTTAAAAAGACCACTGAGGCCTCAATTATCCTTTGCTTTCATCCCTGTCAGTTATCCCTGTTTAAACCTCCTAAGGCCTTTACTGCTAACTCGTTTTTGACCGTTTTCTTCTTGTTGTATCTTGTGCTAATCACCGCCCCTTCTTCGTTGTATGCAGGTCTCTGGTACTGCTCCGATTTTCCACAGAAGGAATCGATTTTCCCTCTGTCCTTTTTGCATTTTGGATTATTATTTACAAAACACACAATAGATTGGAAACAGTTATTTTCGCAGATACATTCTCTACTGTTCTGCATTTTGACAATACATTTTTCTCCAATTCATTATCTATGTATTTCACAGCTTCTTACGTTAGCATTCAATCAAATCATCTTTGTCTCATTTCTTTTTGTGCTGTACTGTTTTACTAGATCAAATATCTTAAGATCAACACAACTACCTCCACCCTTGACAGTGGAATAACCATTATTTCACTTTCAAATACCTCGTTTCCCGACAGCTCCTCGGTCCGGACAGTCAGCTCTAGACGAGGCCAATCACCAACAGAACCTATGTGCATGGTCAACAAACCACAGTCCCTTTAAACACACATCACACAGTCTCAGCCAGCTTTCAACAAGCCGGTGCAGAGTCTACCATAAGTCAATCATCAAACTCACATGTCTGCACTCTACATGAACACTGTCTCGGCCAATTTGCGACCAAAAACCTACAGAGCTTTCCTATAGACAGAGAAATATGTTTCCCCAACACTTATCATAACCCAAAAAGTGACACAACCCTCCAGATTCTACATCTGGAGCCTCAATGAGCGGAAAACAAACCATGAACCAGCTCCCGTCCATTTCCAGTTTCCAGCTCATTATATCAGACCTCCTACCAGTCCCGCTGTGTCACCACCACCTGCCATCCCTGACCGGCGAGAGAACTCCCCTCAGCCAGCCAGTTCCTAAAAAAATATATATATTCAACCAAAAACAAAGAAAATTAAAAATAAACAACAAAAACTGTGAGTGCCTACATGCTACACACCCATCCAACAGAATTAAACTATCATCCAGAGGCATAAATACCCCCGCAAAACTAAGACAGCAAAATTAGAAATCCAAAAAGAAATAAAATAAGTAATGAAATAATAATATTGTTGTTGTTTTTTTTTTTTTTTTTTTTTTTTTTTTTTTTTTATTATTCCTTAATTCAACCTTGACCACCCTTTGATCAAGTATTGTAATCACTACTATAAATAGTCCTTTGTTTCTAACTGTCTAATATTATATGTTCCATTGTTCCTGTCTAAAACCCAACTGTTTAACCCTTCTCTGACACCGTCTGGTTCAGAGTTCACATGACCACAAGAGCCATTGCGGTGACCATTTTTCTCTCTCTCTCCAATCTGTGCAGCCGGGCCAGGCTGCACAGGTGGGAGATGCCAAAAATCGTCCACCATACCATTCTCCCTTACGTTTTCCTCACTGCCACAGCAAGAGTTGATCAGACACACTGTAGCAAAAAGGAAAACCCATGATCTGTCTATTAATTAACTGTTAGTACGATTGGCTCATGCATCTGTCAGTCATTTCATCTCTCCCTGTTAGTTGCACATCCATCTTAGTCGCTTCCACTCATAATCTAATGTACCAACGCTTCTATATATTTTTTATTCTATTTTTTTTTTTCCAATCAGTCCTTCTTCCCATTTTAACTTATTAATAACTCTATTTTCCCGAGCACCCAAAAGACTTTGTTGGTGCATTTCCGCTTTGCTCTTAATTAACCTATGACCTATGCAGACACCCCCTCTGACAATGTCCCAACTCTCCACATCCCCAGCAACCCTGTTTGGACTCTTGCTTCTTTCTGGACGTTCGCTGAGGCCTCCACCCTTTGTAACATGACCGAGCGAAATGGCCAACCTCCCCACAACCCCAGCACACAGCCGACGCCGGCCATCCCAGGGGTTCCAGTTCACCCAGTTTACCACGACTCCCACAGTCTCTCGGCTGGCCTCCCACCGTCCTCGCCAGGTCAACCCCTCTCCCGTCCTCTGGTCGCATGTCCTGTTGCCTGGAGGAGAGAGGGGCATACCTGTCCTTTTCCGCTGCCTCTCCTCGGGCCTTCTCTTGTTGGGAGGGGCCTGGAAACTCACCCCTCCTGCGGTCCTGTTCACCCTGTCGCGGCCCAGCTCCCTGTCCGGGCAACGGAGCACAGGGCACTCTTTGATCACAGCGGCCTAGGTCAGACGCCCGAAGCATGATCTCAACAGCTGTCGCTTCTAGTAGCACAGTCTTCCTCGCCAGTTCTCGTCCCAGTCTCTGAGTCTCGTGTGCGGCTTGACCGATCTCCAGCTGTGTCTTCATCAGATCCCGATGAACTGCCTCGTGTTGTTCGAACGCCGTCACAAACGCTCTCTGTTGTCTATAGTATGCTGCCTCTTCCCCCATCTCAGCACGGGCGGTTTGACGTCCCATCGTTGGGCTCCGCCTCTCCTCTTGGCTTTGGTGCTGAGGGCAGGGTGGATATGGGAAACGGGTGGGCTGTAGAAACTGTTCGTGTATTCCATACCTGCTGTCGGTCTCAGTTCCAGCCCTCCGGCCAGAGTGGACTTCGTGGGACGGCTGTAACCTCAGTCTCTTTTTCTGCCCCTTGGTTAAACCGCAGTCGCCTGCAATGGACACTCCAGCTTGAATAGTCAACATTTCAAGTCCTTCTGTCGTACTGGTCACATGAGAGAAGTCCATATTCAAATCAATCAGATCATTATCACTGGTAAAGTCTATCTGGGAAATGTCTGCAGAGGCTCTCGGCCTACTCCCCCCAATGGCCCGATCACTAAGGCCCTCTTCCATATTGTCGTTGTTGTTATTCTATTGTTATTGCATCTAACGCTTCAGTTGTTCCTATCAATTTTCCTCTAAGGTGAACTTCCTATGTTACTGTCATTCATTCCACTTTCAACACACTCTTGTAATCACCGTTTGAAAAAACAAGTTTCTCTGTCTTCCACTACTTCTACTTATTTGAGTTAAAACACTCACACTGTCAAATTTTTACTGTGCAGACAAGGATTGATAACTGGCTTATCATTCATACTTATACCAAGGCGCATTAAAGCCGTTTTCCCTAGATGGTTATGGAAGTCGTTAGAGCACCTGTCCGGCCGAGCATCTGTATAGAAAGAAAGCAAAAATATCCAGACTTAAATACAGTGGCATTTCCCTTATTATTTCCACTCTTCGTTATGCATTGGAAATGTCGGGCAACACTATACTAAAATATTTAGAGAGACACAGTGTGATTTGTTTGAAAAAATAACGATACAGCTTATCTTGTTTTTTGTCCGTTCCTTCAACAGGAACACTGGAGGTTTTCCAATCCCCTGTGTGCTCTCTCCACCTGATTTCCTGGGAAATATAATCATTAATCCCCTTCCTATCCATTGTCTAATAATCCTTTGTAAACCTGGTCCTTCATCTGATTCTAATCTCTCTTTGCTTGATGAATCTGTTCATCCTAACCTTATTTCTTACTTTTAAATGCCCGATTAGCGTATCGACTAAATGTATTATTCCGATTAGCGTATCGACTAAATGTATTATTCGCTTTCGCTTCACTTCTCATACTACATCCATTTCATTCATCCTTACACACAACCATTACCCCCACAACACTTAATAAAAATTAATCAGTGTTGCTACTGCTACCAACCACCTAATCAGGGAAAACAATAAACTTTTAGCAACTTAGATCACTAAAACCCTGACCGACACATAGTACAGCTGGCCACGTTAATAATTTCATGGACACCCGCACTATGCCACCGCAATATTCACCCAGTTCTCTGAATATACAAAGAACCGTCAACTCACAGCCCAAAGCGTCCTCCCTTCAGTTTCGAACCTGAACGGAAACACCCCAAGCTTTTACCACACCAAGAATATCACAATCATCCTACCACCACCTGCACCTAGACAGGCCAGCGCCCATCCGGCACCTACTTCACATACATAATACCAACGCAGTACAAATAAACCTACAACCAAATGCCCACAACACACGCCGCAATCTAGGGATGGCGAAATACAAGGAGAGACAGGGAAGGGAAAAGAAAAAAGGAGGGAGGGATACAGGGATCCAGGGACTAAGGGGAGGAAAGGGGGGGGGGGGGGTCACACAATGCAACATTAACTACTACCAAAACCGTCTAAATCAACCTTAACTTTAATCGGACCAAAAAAATGACCATGAATATTCCATCTATCCTTATGTAATCCTATTTTAGCAAATAACACTATATTAATATAACCAACACCCCAAGCCCATGATGAATTGAAAATGGGGGACCCTGATGTAAACAAGACGAAAGTCCTTCTCCGGTCTGCATCCCCTTAACAATTGTGTGTATTGAGCTGTACCGTATTGTACCCATTAAACAATCCGTTAATAAAAACTTTCAATCAATCAATCAGGCAATCTATACTAAACAAAAACTCCCTTTGTGCACCTGTCCCCTCACAAAGTTAAGCCGGGAGACAGGGATGGAGCGGAGGGGGGCGGGGGGGGGGGGGGGGGGGGGGAAGGAGGGAGGGAGGGAGGGAGGGAGGGAAGGAGGGAGGAGGGAGGGAGGGAGGGAGGGAGGGAGGGAGGGAGGAGGAGAGGGGAGGGAGGAGGGAGGAAGAGGAGGGAGGGAGTGTGAACGAGGGAGGAAGAGACAGAGAAAAAGGGGGGGGGGGGGGGGGTCACGCCAATCCCACCACGCCATACACCTGGCCCATAACAAATACAGCGCTTTGACCCTTTTAACCTCCTTCAGTAAGAGTACCCTCCTCCCGTTCGGATGCACTCCTACCCCTACTTAGATGCACCTCTCCCCGGAAGGTTTAGGCAGTCCGCTACGACGGTACAACCAGCTCCTTTCTTAGGGCTGCCTTGTCCGACGCCGGCCCCTCTCCCCCACAGAGATGCAGGTCTCCACTTCCGGCGGTATGGTCTCTTCATGAACGGAAGAAGTCCCCTTATTTTACCTTCAGGTGCAGTTTAAGGCTGGGTCCCTTTCCAATCTTAGGAGAGACAATCCAGATTCCTCTGAATTGACACCCCTCACCCCTCTGCTTCCCAGCATTTTCTTTTCAAAAACACTGATCACAGAAGCAAACTCGCCTACTAACCCTGTATCGGCTAGTATGGTTACTGTGGCCTGACTGTACATTGAGCCAGGTGCATTCGATGCCACTGTTGTCCAGTCACTCACGGTCACATCCCGCGTTTCTGTGACTATAAACAGGGTCATAACCGCTCTCCAACCGGCTGGCGACCCAGTCGATAGCGACCTCATAGTCCGTCATCAAGTCAGGACCCCAAGCGGCTGACTGTCCGTAGTACCTATCAGCCACTCAGTTTAGAAACCGACGGTCTTGTCCCCACCCCGCTTGCTCTGGGCATGGAAATATTGACCGTTTTCGCCAGCCTTGCCTGTTCACGGCAGGCGCTGTGCCCCTCCGGTGCACCGCCCTGCTCCTAGGGGTGGACTGTCGCCCACGTACCACCCAGTGCCCACACCAACTTACGTGCGACGTTTCCTGGGCCGACTAGACGGTACCACAGTGGTATGTTTTTCATACCTCGTTACGCACGAGGCCTTCAGTTTCTCCCCAGCACTATAGTCGTGTTTAACGTGCGCCCAGACTCTTGCGAGCCCACTGCCGCCTGTTAGAGGCTAGAGGTTCGGGTGCCTAATCCCCTCCCTAACCTATAATCAAACCAGTAAACAACCCATTATCAACAACAGAAAAAACCTAATATAAAGAATTCACAAATCCCCACAAATGGTCGCTTACTCAAACCCATAATAATCACAAACCTTCTCTACTGCCTACTGCACCTCGTTCCACCTGTAAGGCGAACTATAAAGAGGCAACAGCGCCCTCGCTGGAACGTCTGTCCATCACCAACGCACTACAGCACTCACCACATCCTGTAGGAGCGCCACGCCACCCCCGCAAGTGCGTCATTACGTAAACACCCCAAGACGTCAACTCGACGTTCTACCTCAACCACAAAACCACAATTCCCAGAACCCTTCAACCACAAAACCACAATTCCCAGAACCCTCTACACCGGAAGTCCCTGTCCACCGCCTCTCTAAGATCCCGCTGCCAGCAACAGTAGCAACACGCGAGATTCCCCGAGAGTTCAATCATGCTATACTGTTAGCACAGGTAGCTTAGCATCTTAGCTTCGTTAGCTCAGTGCCGCTCGCACCAGCTTAGCTTAGCATCCAACACCACTCCTCCTAAACGGCCCCTTCTCCTGTTGATCCGAGCGGCATAACACATCGCGACGTTTACACAACCCCAGCTATACCCCGTAACATAACTTTAATCCCATTCAGCCCCCGTTCACAGAACATATATTATTATCCTTATCCCAGTACGCTCGCCCGCTTGGCCCCGGCCGGCTCCGTATTTTAAATCTAACGCTCCCGATCTAGCCCCGTATTTCAAATCTAACGCACCCCAAGCTCCGACGCTCCCCATGACGTCACCAGCTCTAAAATCCCCGTTTTCTTTGATCTTTACTACATTACTTTTAGACTTCCACAGCCCCGATTTGAAAAATTTCAACGCACACTACACATCTCCTAGGTTCCATCACACATGTCATTCATTCAATTCACTCGACAACGCAACACAGCGTCCACACGTTAGTCGCGTCGCGCTCAGCTAATGCTGGCAGGACAGGGGTGTGGTTTCTCCCCGCTGCAGCGTTGGCCACCTGGTCCAAAATAATATAAAAAATACCTTGACATTTACTCAGAGCTCCTAACATTCATCCATTTAAACACATATACTTAGCAAATTAATGTCTCATTCATAAGCATACCATTCATTTATGCACACATTCCTTCCAAACGCATTTGCTTGCTCTTTTCACACAACATCCTCCTATGTTCTAATCTCATGTGCAGTTACCCCACGCATTTCCCCCACAAGTGCATTATCTCCAAAGGTTACTTTCCCCCCCCCCATCATTCCTCTTCTCAGCCTCTCAATCTTCATATTCAGCGCCGTTTGGGGAGCTTTTACCTGTCTCACCCCCAAATCGACCAAATACCTTCTTAAAAATCCGTACCAAAGGCGAATTTTTTAAGCAGATTCCGTCGGGTCACACTACAACAGATCTGTATGAAAACGTCTTTCTAAACTCGTCTGTTATACGTGCCGATTCTAAGAGTGAAGTCCGCGAATGATGGCGCGGCAAAAAAAAGCAACCAATTATCTCCCTGTTCTCTATTTCTCTTCGCGGAACCAGGCTACCCCGTACTTCACCACGGTTCTCTTATACTACTCTACACTCCACTCCGTTCTCTGTTCTCTTCGTGGAACCAGGCTGCCCTGTACTACACCACGGTTTATCTCTTCGTGGAACCAGGCTGCCCTGTACTACCACGGTTTTCTCATTAAACTCCTTACCTTACCCTCTACTGAACCACTCCGTCACGCACAGTCCCACTTCCCGCTATCTGTGACTAATCTCCGTTCTACTGCTCCTACGCCGGTCCCCTCAAATATTTCACCGAATCCCTAGCCTATCCCCTAAGCTGATATAACTAAATACAGACATCTATTTCCTCTCCTCACTTGGCCTTGTACCAATTATAGGCATCCTAACTGAACATAAGTGCAGCGCCGGTGTGTGGCTGAGACCAGAGCCAGGTTGTGAAACCTGGACCCCGGTACTCCCCCAACACCAACATTATCCTGGTCCATTTCCAACTCATTTCTACCTAATGCAATAGCAACCCCAAAAAGCGAGACTGCTTCGACCATTACTAATCTTAAACACCATCATCACTACTTACCTAGTCCCGCTGGCCTTGGCTGAAGTGGACGATCATTCAGTCGCAGAGGGCTTCGATGATGGGGAGAGAACCTCTCTGTGGTTCAACCGGTTCTGGTCGAATGCAGGACGGGTCACGTCACCAATTGAAGTGTCTTTTCTTCATTCATGTCTCTAAGTTCATTTATCGTATAGTTTTCTATTACCCTTTCCCTCTGCATTGGTTTAGGTATTTTCAGATCTTCGGTTTCAAGTAAGAGGAGACTGACGATATGGTCAAAATCAACGGGCGGCGGTTGTTTATTAATAAAACAGCTTTTAGGAATTAAAACAGTACATCGTCTCTTTGGTTCAATCTAATTGTCTCTTTCATTTGGCTGTTGTCGTCTCTCGGTGCTGTTCGCTGTCTCAGGTTGTCCATGGCCAACACGCGTTCTCTCTAGTGGTCCGTGGTCTGGTTGCCACGGCAACCTTGGGTCTCCGTCAGTCTCAGCGCTCAAGCAAGGAGCGCTTGATTTCATCTCTCTCCGTGGCAGGATCTCCTGCTGCGAAGCGATCTTCTGTCATTGGGTGTCAGTGGCTCTGAGTCTTCAGGTCCTTTCTGGTGTGTCAGCGCTTCTCCTGATGCGAAGCGATTTCGTCTGTCATCGGGTCTCAGTCCCTCTGTGTCACGGCTTGGCTCTGCAGGGATCCTTCTCCGTCTCCTCTGAGTGTCACCGGGTGTGTGTGACGTGTCTCTCCAGGTTCCTTCTGGTGTGAGTCGTGTGTCTAATGAGTCGCCATCCGCCCTTTTTATCAGAGGAGAGAGAGAGAGAGAGGGGGAGGGGGAGACAGAGAGCGAGAGGGGGGGGAGACCCTGCCTGCCTGTTCACGTCCATACGCTTTTCTTATTTTGGTCCACATTCCAGCAGAAACCTGTCTGAGGGTGTCCTGTGACCACATGTTTCGCTGACACAACCTCCTGGGTCCTCTGACAACGGTTTTCACAGTTTGAATCTGCTGACACTTTAATCATTACTTAATGAGAGGGTAGTTTTTCACTGAGTAATACAACATCATGCTTGTGACTAAAAGGTTTACATAGTCTAGATAAGAACCAGACTACTTTTTCAGACAGTGCCCAGATAACAAACCATATGCCTATTGGGTTCTTTAATAGAACACCTTATTTACTGATTAAATAATGTGACCAATAGTTGTATAGTTTTTACCTTCTAATATTTAAGAGTTTTTATTCTTTACTGTGACTAAGTTATTCTAATAGTTTATGCCTACATGTAACCTATGAAATTGCTAAATCTTTTAGTATATATTTCCAAATAGCCTGTGTCACCTTTCTGACCTCTGGGTTAGTCAGCAGCTGCCGTGTTGTAACTTGAAAGTCCTTACTTAGGGTAAATATGACCTTTTATGATCTCACCGGTTATTCTGAGTTTTTAGTTCCTGTTTCAACGAGAATGATCTCCTCGCTTTTCAGTTGGAGGTGGCCTAAACCACAGCTGCTAACCAGTGGAATGTGCATTAACATCATAAACAGTCTTTTGCCCTCCAGATTGTCGGTGCATTGGCTGAGTGCGGGGTGATCTCCCTCTCAAGCTTCACTATAGCCAATTTTGTCTTTCTAATCATTACCTTGTACATTTTCACTTGCATTTATTCATGTTTTCATTTAGAAATATACGACACTATGTTTGGCCTCTGCCTCTCCATATTACCTATACCCGCCCAGTCCACATATTGAAAAATAGAAATGACCCTTTCCCCCAGAATATACCATTCCCCTGCTTCAGCTGTTCTCAGAATCCCCCCCCCTTTTAAGTCGGGACCTTGAACCTCTTATTCCTACATAAAGCCCCCATACACACATTATATTCATATCAATTATCTGGTAAGAAGGGGGGCCCACCATATATACCCATGCCTTTTCCCTTGTATATCAAGCATGGGGGAATGTCTCTTAGAGATTTCCCTTAGAAATTACAATCCCTAATGTCTCCGTACCTGTACTGTCTATATATTGAATCATTGAAATTGCCCGATTTTATAGATTATTTCCCTTACCCCCCTCCCTTCCCTAATATACCATTCTTATCTACCCGTGTCATCCTACTGTGTTGGTCCCTCCTGTTGCTTTTCCTCTGCTCCTTGCCCCGCAGGTGACTGTCCCCGTCGCGCTGGGTCTGTCCCCACCGTCATACCACAGGCTCGTCGTGCTTGGTCGGGAGTTTCACACAGAGTAGTCCTTCCTTCCCACGTCACCTTCAGGATGGAAATATAACGTAGTTAATTGCTTTACCTTTCTTTTTTTTTTATCCACTTTTTCTCCTTTTTCTGTTTTTCTCCCATCACAATTTAGTCGTGCCAATTCCCCCCTCCCCTGTCTTGATCATTGCTTGCATGTGCCCCCCACTGGTCGGTCGTAGGGAGGGTTGAAGAATCTAATGCATGTCCCCTCCGATACATGCAGAGTCAGCCAGCCACTTCTTTTCACCTGCCAGAGCGGACTCTCATTGGCGAGGTGTAACGTGTGGGAGGCTCACACTACCCTCGACATCTCCTGTCCTTGCTGTGCAGGCGCCCTGACCGACCTGTAGGAGTCGCTGTTTACAACGACCAGATTACCACCCATCGACTCCCCTCTCGCTGACTCTGCCAATTGAGTCAGTATGACGGCCGGCCCAAGTCGGAGGCAACGCTGACAGCCGGATTCTATACCGGTGTCTCACGCGTTGGTGACGAGCGCTTAGACTGCTGCGCCACCCAGCCGCCATTGCTTTACCTTTCTGTGAATGTCTAGCAAATCTGTTGTGTTGCAATCTGATGAAAAATGGCGGAGATATTTACATTATAAAAAAGTAACTACTTACAGTAGATTTCATTCACGGTTTTTGCTGCCCTGTCAGGGGCGCCTGGTGGTACTAAATCCAGATTGAACTCTGCCATTGGAAAGAGGAGATTTCTCCCGATCCGTAAATGTGTGACTTGGCCATAATAAGGTAATTTATAGGCCTGATATTCTATATTCATACTTAAAATGGCATGTGTCCGGGTGGCAAAATTCAGTACTGCATCTACAAAGAACCCTGTAAATCATCTGTCCTTTATTAATTTGCTTAGATTTTTTGTACACCTGATCTTAAGAAGGTGCTGAATGAGCTCAGTGGCAATATTTCACATCTGGTCAATGTTAGCATGGTGTTATTCACTGTCGAATATGAAATAAAATAAAAAGAAATGTATATTCTCCTTTGGTTCGTTACAATTTACTCAAGCCTAGTAACAGACGCAATATTTCTGGGAATACATTCCCTGATATCCATAGATGTCCCTAGATACCAAGAACATGCAAATGGACCTTGTAGAAGTGGAGCAATCCTCCATTTAATTAGGTATGTATTTTTAGGCACATTTTCAGTAACATTTTAAAACGAATGTGATCTGCATCAGAATAACTTATAATAATAAAAAATAATCACATAACATACAACAAGACATACCAGAACACAATAATAAATAATGTACTTGTTATTGCACATCGCTGCGGGCATGACCTCCCGCATTTCACCGTGCTAACTAACATTTGGGGTCACAAGCAAGAGAACAGGAAAAATAATTATTTATATAATTATAAAAATACAAAAACATATCAAATGTATAAAAATAATGCTAAAAGACGACACAATTTCCCCTAAACCCACCCCAGGACCAACCATCTCGCTCTGTTGCTAGATCATTGGCTTAACTCTCTCAGCTGCCGACGCCCACAAGCTAATGTTAGATTCCTTGACTCCAATTACTCGAGCTGTGGAGATCTCTAAATAAATTACATCTAAGAATGTTAGGGCCCAATTACATCAGAAGAACTGACACTCATCTTCAAACACCAGTCTCATGGTTTGAATAGAGGCCTTGCTCTCTAGTCCTCTCTTCCAACACTAGCAGGCACGCGGGAACTATAAAACGGCAGGGGGTGCTGGGGGGTCGCCAGATGATTTTTTTTTTTTCTTTTTTTTTTGGTCAGGCCACTGAACTTAGAAGCAGGCCAGGCCAGTGTTTCTATTTGCACCAGCGCAATAGTTAGATAACCTAGGTGGGGAACAACCAGGAGATCAGTGCAACTCACACAAGTTGGAGAACTATCTCTCTCTCTCTCTCTCTCTCTCTTGCTCTCACACACACACAAAGGGAGCCACATGTTATTGGTGGAGGCGGGATCCTCACGAAAAACTGCTAATCATTGACACATGCTAGCCTGTAATAATCCCCCTCAGAAAAATGTACTTTGCATTTGATATATTGCAAATATATGCCATCACACACTGGCATTTAAAGGGTTAGAATTATAAAATGAATATGTGGTGTTATGATCAGGGCTGAAGTTGAACAAAATATTGTATTTATCAATTACAAAAAACTGAAAATCCATAAAAATCTGTGTTGTTGCTAATCATACATATGCTAGCCTGTTTTTTAACAATAAGTTGTGATGCCATCACAAACACTGGCATTTAAAGGGTACAAATAAAAAAAATGCCTGCACCAGAATGCAGGAAATTAAGTCTTTGTAACAAAAGAATTCCTGGTGGGGGACCCCCAGACCCCCTGCTTAAAAAGTGGCCTGACTGGGGCTATATTTCCTGGCCTGAATGATTTCCCCAGTCCGGCCCTGGTTAAAAGCCTCCAATGCTTATTAGTGTGTGTGCGTTTGAACGTTTGCATGTTTCAACCATACATTTCCATTTAAAATATTTTTTTTTACCTCCTATAATAGTGGGGGGGGGGGGGGGGGGGCTCTCTGACACCGTTTTTTTTGGGTCGCGGCCTGAAAAGTTTGGGAACCCCTGGTCTAGCCTGTACCCCCCAGACATGTTGCTGGCCCCGTCAAAACAGTATCCTATCAGCCTCTCCATGGGCAGGTCGAGGCGTAAAAGTATTTTATACACAAAAACATCGAGGCTGTTGTGTCTGGGCCGGGCATTGTAAAAACCCCAAAAGAAGTTCTGAGCTTCCAAGTTGTCATCGGCTAACTGTATATTACACGAGAATTGTTCTTTTCCAGTGAGTGACATCAGTGGTTACGTCAGCGCTCAAGCCAAAGATTGGGCTTTTGGATGCTTTGCCTCTAATTTGTCGCTGAATATCATGGGCAAGCAGCTGTAAGATTTCGTTTTGGATGTTGTTGGACATCCAGTTGTCTCTCTTTTGGAGCCAATTCTTCAACTCAGGATCAGACTTGGTGCGCACTCTTTCCATCATGAGCTGCCATAACACCCCATCCCTATTTGCATCACCCCTCAGTGGAAGCCCCTGGCGCCCGAGGGGGGGTATAGGGGAACAGACTCAGTTAACTCTTCAATACCTGATGCTGAACCTGTCGTCTCTGTCTCTCTCTGACGTTTATCAGATTTAGTGGGACTGTCACTGGGACCGGCGGGACGTTTCGAAAATAAATCTGATATTTTTCTTTTCTGCGAGTGAGACATTCTGTGCTAGCAAAGTCTGACTACTAGCTCAAATCGACTGACTGCGCAAGCACTGTATCACAGTAGCTCAGTGGTTCGTGGCGCGTGGGAAGGGCGGGAGACGGGAGGTGAATACAATTAGTTGTTTCACCTGTCATTCAATCAGTCTGTGACAGTCTGTCATCACTCGAAAATCTACTCGGTTTTACACGTATGATTGTGTACATACAGTAGTGTAATGAATGAATGAAAACTTTATTTAACAGATTGGAGAATGGCTACAATACAGTACGGCTCAATACACACAATATTAAAATGGTGACGTGCTTTGAGCAGGATAAACTTATAATATACAGTGTTACAGTTATACAGTTACAGTATATACAAATATATAAATACTGTAATAAAAAAAAAAAAAAATTATATTATATATATATATATATATATATTTTTTTTTTTTTTGCAATAATTGAGAGGGGGTGCTGCAGCCCCCCCCGCACCCCCCCTTCCTGCGTCCCTGAACACTAGTTGTCTCTCTTCCAACATGGCTGCCTCTAACCAGACACACATAAGGCCCAAGGAGTGCTTGAGCACCTGCCCTTTTCCCTCAGAGTCAAGAAAATGCCATTTTCTGGCTGGTGGTAATTATCAAGTATTTTATTATTTGTTTATTTTCTATTGAATCAAATATGTGCAGCAATGAATTTTTAAGTTTTGAAAGATTGCGTCGCTCCCAACTATTCTTTTACATCTGTAAGCTTTGCAACAGGAGTCAGGGTGCTTTCACACCAGAGCTGTTTGGTCCGGACTATCGAACCAGAGTTCGTTTTCTTGGATAGCCCGCTTTTTTTGGGGTGGTGTGAATGCTCAGTCGAACTCTGGTGCGGACCAAACATGCGAACTCTGGTCCGCCTGAAAACGTAGGTCTCGGTTCGCTTCATCGGACCAAACGTGGACCAAATATAGGAAGTGAGTCACGACTCTCACGAGCAGAGCGCTAAATTACTACCTAACCAATCAGATCTGCGATATGAGGTAGCGTCACGAGCAGAGCAATGTGTGTGGACAAGAGGCGGGTTGCTACGTTTACTGTAGGGAGGGGCTTTTAGACCCATGTTTTTTTTTTTGCTTCGACATCCTCTCAATATTCGGGACGAGGCACATTCGGTGAAATGGTGGGACAGTACAACCAAAAGCATGACAGTGTTTCTCATCCTCAGTCAGACATCAGAGCAAACTGGTCAGCATATCATCTTGACTTGATATTTCAGAAATCTCCTGTTCCAAAGCATTATTGAGCAAATGCTGAACTATTTCACAAATGATGACCACTTAATAATAGTTTCATACAGGCTAAAACACTGAGAAGCACACATTTAACCGGACCACCTGCTATCAGAAGGCCTTGTTGAGTCATGGTGTCCTACTCAATCAACCCTGCACCACCAGCAGCCAGTCTGTTGTTATTTCATCATTTATTTCTTTGTTGAACCAGACCAGGCTTTAGCTCCACTATTTTCACCTTGGTTAACAACCAGGAAAGGCCCAAGAGAACGTATTGTATTGTTGTTGAAATCTAGTAATCCATGCATGAAATAATTATTTTTATTTTCAGAGAATGTCTTAGTTACATCAAGATTGTGCCATGAAGGCAGTGCTATATTTATATGTGATGTATTTACAATGATGAGAGGTCTCTACATATATAGATTAGTGCTGTCAGGCGATTAAACAAATTAATCTAATCATTACAGGATTTGTAATTAATTAATCACATTTTAATTGCATAACCATTTTATGCCTGATATTCTATAATCATATTTCAAATTGCATGTGTCCGGATGGCAGAATTCAGTACTGTATCTACATAACCTTCTGTTTAATCATCTTCCATCTATTAATTTGCTTAGATTTGTCAGGTCTGGTCAATTTGAGCATGGTGTTATTCACAGTCAAAGATAAAAACAATTTTTTTATTGATATTCTCATTTGGTTCATTACAATTTACTCAAGCCTAGTAACAGACACAGTATTTCTGACACTGGAAATACATTCCCTGAGATCCATAGATGTCCCTAGAATCAGATACCAAGAACATGCAAATGGACCATATAAAAAAAAAAGTCTGTAAATGTGTATTATACGTTCTTATGGAATGAATGAGATACATTTTTATTCTTTTTTTGTAATTAATTTTGAGTAAATTTTCATAACGCGATAATTTGCTGTGTAATTAATCAAATTAACGTGATAAACTGACAGCCCTAATATAGATTAATAGTGCTGAGTGGAATATATTGGAGCACATAATCCTCTCAAAGTAACTCTGAAGTAACATGTTTATGCATTCAAGTCAAGATATATCTCTTTTAATGGCTCTTACCATACAGTAAATCTATTATATTGTTACAATATATTTCACATTCTGTTTATAGTGAATAGACATTAAACAATAAATATACATTTGTATTCTTGTCATTGAGCAGTCCTTGGATATATAGGTACTGTAACTGAGGGGTTACAAAACCCTGACTGTATTAAAGATTGTGATATATTAAACCACTACTAGTTATGTACTTTAATTACTGGCCAAACAGTACATCAAATATTGATGGTGAACACCCACACAAGAATACGGCATTGACACATAAATTATATTGAAGGGTTATTTATTATTATTAAGCAACGTTAGGTTACAGATTGAGAATTAGGCTCGCGCTTGTATGGCGAAGAATATACGTAAAGTCAGTCAAGAGCATAAGTCAATGAGAATAGTAGGAATACTATGATGGGTCTAAGCTGACGCCACCTGTGGTATAGCAATTATATGGGCCACACCGGTACCAACTGGAGACACTGGGTTCCCTCCGGGGTGTAAGGCCGGGAGGGGTAGAGGAATGTTCGGGTACCCAGTCTGAGTCAACGAGGAATAAAGAGGCTCCAGATACAGGAGCCGGTGCTTGTACTCCCTTGATCAGCAGACAAAAGCAATAGTTGTAATCCAAGATGCTCGACAGCATTGACGACAGCTAGCCAGCCCCTTCCACGAGGCGGGCCCGAGTGGTGATCCTCACGAGGTTAAATCCCAAACGACAGTGGAATCAACGGTGCTCTTCTCCGGTGGTCACGGTCCCAAAGCAATATAATCCAACCAGAAATGGTTCTGCATTCGCCGGTGCCGATTCTCCTGTGTACATATCCAACGGTTCTCGCCTAGGACTCCTCGGGTGTGGGCACGGATTTAGGCCGCACAGCCTGGATAAGTGCACTAGCTAAAGACACGACGAACCGATGGTAATGCTGGTCACGGAAGAACTGTAGCCGCACGATACACAATAAATGATCGACTATTACTTCACATTAGATTAAGTCGAACTCAACGTTACTGCGTTAAACTCTGACACTTTAACATTCTATTCGCACGCGGTTCTCAATGCTCTATTTAGATGCAAGGTTGCTCACTTCACTGCACGTTGACTCGTGGTGAACTTGGACATTGAACTACTGCTGTTTACACCTGCGCCGTATTTATACGTAAGGTGAATATCTAGTCCCAACCTCAGTTCTTGTCTCGTATTACTACGCAGACTCTGGGCATGTACTGACATGCCCGGAGTTGCCTTTGAACTTGCCGTTGGGGGCTTGGTCGTTGGCGCCTGGGGCCGCTGTCCAATAGGAGAGCGAATATTACTCTGGTTTGTACGCAGGTAAAGGGATATTCCGTGTATATATATAAATAATATACAAGGTATATCAAACGATACATATATATATTCAGTTTAATCTGGCCCTTCACAACAGGTACTAATCTGTGAAATGACGTGCAGGATTTTACCTAGGGAGCGACAGTGGCTCAGGAGGTAGAGCAGTCGTCTGGTAAGCCGGAGGTTCCTGGTTCGATTCCCGCTCCTCCCGGGCAGCGTGTCCAAGTGAGCAAGACATTTAACCCCTAATTGCTCCCGATGTGCAGGTTGGCACCTTGTATGGTTGCCTCTGCCATCGGTGTGTGAATGTATCCGTGAATGGGCCAAATGTGAGGAACAAATTGTAAAGCGCTTTGGATAAAAACGCTATATAAATTCAGCCATTTACCATTTACCTGAAATTCAATGTACCCATAGGCCAACATAAGTTTGTCCCTCTGGGCGCACCGTAAATCAAATGGAAGCACCTGTTTTTTTTTTTTTACTTTTCTCTTTTCCCCCTCCTTTTTCCGTCTTTCTCCCATACCAATGTTATGCCAATTCCCAATCCCCTACCTGGCCGTTGCGTGCTCTGCCCCCTACCGTCGGTCTGGGAGGGCGGAGACTATCACATGCTTCCTCCGACACATGTGTAGCCAATCCCCACTTCTTTTCACCTGGCAGCGCGGACTCTCACTGGGGGAGTGTAACGTGTGGAAGGATCACACTACCTCTCCCAGATCCTTCCCTTGCTGTGCAGGCGCCCCGACCGAACTGTAGGAGTCGCTGTTTTACAACGACCAGGACCCACCCACCGGCTTCCCACCCGCTGACACTGCCAATTGTGTCAGTATGGACGGTCGACCAAGCCGGAGGCACCACAGCTGGATTCGATCCCACTGTCTCTGTGGTGGTAGACAGGCGCTTAGTCCGCTGCGCCGCCCGGAAGCACCTGTTTAAAGTTTAAAAAACAGCAGGAGAGTTTGATGCAACTTGTGTATCTCTATGCGACTTTTTATCCTTTTGTATCCCTGTGTGTTGACCATGTTTTAAACAGAAGAAAGGACCATACTAATTACGTTTTGCATTCCTTGGAGAGCGCAGCGAGGTATGCTATGTATAAAATGTAGAAATGAATATGAACGGCCTCTCGCGGAAACAGCTGTTCCTGGAGGCAGTACTGTGATACGCATTTGCAGCTCATAGCGAGGGGGGCGTGAACTTTTCATAGCGAGGGGGAAACAGCTGTTCGATTTAGCGTCCGTCCTTTACGCTCATAGCGAGGGGGGCGTGCTAGCGTAGGTCAGCGGTCAATCAGAGCGCAAAACGGGAACCCGGAAACGCCGATGCGTTGTAAAAAGGCTACACGCCTCCGGGACAGTTATTTAACTTTAGTCTTTAGTTTGTTTATTTATCAACATGTGTGTCATCACATATGATCGCCAATCACTACTGATCGCCAATCACTACTGGACATACGCAAGTTCTCAATAGATTATGGTCTCAGGACCTCAGTCTCAGGACCTCAGTCTCAGGACCTCAGTCTCAGGACCTCAGTCTCAGGACCCTCCAGTCTCAGGACCTCAGTCTCAGGACCCTCCAGTCTCAGGACCTCAGTCTCAGGACCTCAGTCTCAGGACATCAGTCTCAGGACCCTCCAGTCTCAGGACCTCAGTCTCAGGACATCAGTCTCAGGACCTCAGTCTCAGGACCCTCCAGTCTCAGGACCTCAGTCTCAGGACCTCAGTCTCAGGACCTCAGTCTCAGGACCTCAGTCTCAGGAACTCAGTCTCAGGACCTCAGTCTCAGGAACTCAGTATCAGGACCTCAGTCTCAGGACATCAGTCTCAGGACATCAGTCTCAGGACCCTCCAGTCTCAGGACCTCAGTCTCAGGACCTCAGTCTCAGGACCTCAGTCTCAGGACCCTCCAGTCTCAGGACCTCAGTCTCAGGACCCTCCAGTCTCAGGACTCTCCAGTCTCAGGACCTCAGTCTCAGGACCTCAGTCTCAGGACCTCAGTCTCAGGAACTCAGTCTCAGGACCTCAGTCTCAGGAACTCAGTATCAGGACATCAGTCTCAGGACCTCAGTCTCAGGACCCTCCAGTCTCAGGACTCTCCAGTCTCAGGACCTCAGTCTCAGGACCTCAGTCTCAGGACCTCAGTCTCAGGACCCTCCAGTCTCAGGACCTCAGTCTCAGGACATCAGTCTCAGGACATCAGTCTCAGGACCCTCCAGTCTCAGGACCTCAGTCTCAGGACCTCAGTCTCAGGACCTCAGTCTCAGGACCTCAGTCTCAGGACCTCAGTCTCAGGACCCTCCAGTCTCAGGACCTCAGTCTCAGGACCTCAGTCTCAGGACCCTCCAGTCTCAGGACCTCAGTCTCAGGACCCTCCAGTCTCAGGACCCTCCAGTTTCCAGTGAACAAAAAGTCAGCTAGATGAGGAAAATGTAAACAAACAATCATCTGTTAGCTTATGATATCTTGCTGCTAAATTAACTGTTTAAACGGTTTAAAATATTTGTTTAATTAAACG
>NW_028170693.1:0-17320 GCF_963971535.1 Notolepis coatsorum | reverse complement strand
CAGACATTCCTTTCTGGGGTGACTTATGGGGTATTTATAGGCTACTTGTAGACTGTTTCACTTTAATTCTGTTGCTAGGGAACAGTGTTGATGTAGGTGTGAACGGACAGGTTGGTGTAGGTGTGAATGGACAGGTTGGTGTAGGTGTGAATGGACAGGTTGGTGTAGGTGTGAATGGACAGGTTGGTGTGAATGGACAGGTTGGTGTAGGAGTGAATGGACAGGTTGGTGTGAATGGACAGGTTGGTGTAGGAGTGAATGGACAGGTTGGTGTAGGTGTGAATGGACAGGTTGGTGTAGGTGTGAATGGACAGGTTGGTGTAGGTGTGAATGGACAGGTTGGTGTAGGTGTGAATGGACAGGTTGGTGTAGGTGTGAATGGACAGGTTGGTGTAGGTGTGAATGGACAGGTACATGTAGGTGTGAATGGACAGGTTGGTGTAGGTGTGAATGGACAGGTTGGTGTAGGTGTGAATGGACAGGTACATGTAGGTGTGAATGGACAGGTTGGTGTAGGTGTGAATGGACAGGTTGGTGTAGGTGTGAATGGACAGGTTGGTGTAGGTGTGAATGGACAGGTTGGTGTAGGTGTGAATGGACAGGTACATGTAGGTGTGAATGGACAGGTTGGTGTAGGTGTGAATGGACAGGTACATGTAGGTGTGAATGGACAGGTTGGTGTAGGTGTGAATGGACTGGTTGGTGTAGGTGTGAATGGACAGGTTGGTGTAGGTGTGAATGGACAGGTTGGTGTAGGTGTGAATGGACAGGTTGGTGTAGGTGTGAATGGACAGGTTGGTGTAGGTGTGAATGGACAGGTTGGTGTAGGTGTGAATGGACAGGTTGGTGTAGGTGTGAATGGACAGGTTGGTGTAGGTGTGAATGGACAGGTTCACACCTACACACCCGCTCTCCCGCGCCTCTCAGCCCCGCTCTCCCCTGCCTCTCAGCCCCGCTCTCCTGCGCCTCTCAGCCCCGCTCTCCCCTGCCTCTCAGCCCCGCTCTCCCCTGCCTCTCAGCCCCGCTCTCCCCTGCCTCTCAGCCCCGCTCTCCCCTGCTTCTCAGCCCCGCTCTCCCCTGCCTCTCAGCCCCGCTCCCCTGCCTCTCAGCCCCGCTCTCCCCTGCCTCTCAGCCCCGCTCTCCCGCGCCTCTCAGTCCCGCTCTCCCGCGCCTCTCAGCCCCGCTATGCAGGATGTCCTGGTGCCTGACACTGATGCGTGGCCGTGGGTGAGCGCGCTACGGGGGGGGCAGGCTGCCCTCCACACTGTGAAGATCTGTCCTTTTCCTATAGTCTTATAAAAGTGCTATGCAAATGCCATAATTTATTCATTTATTCCTTCAGGCGTCTCAATACTATTCAGAGAAGGCAGCCGTACGTCCCGTCCCGTCGCCGGTCTGATGGCTGTGGAGGCCACTGTGTCCGTGCCTGTCAGAGTGTCCGAGACGCTGGCTGAACACCCCTATCTGCTCCAGGGGGCTCTGCTAATGACCGCGTGTGTCGTCTGGCCCTACTGTGAAGTGACTAATGTGCTGTGTGTGTGTCTCAGAGCGATATGCAAAGAAGCAATTACACTGTGTGGGGGAGACAGTGGCTCAGGAGGTAGAGCAGTCGTCTGGTAATCCAGAGGTTTCGATCCGGTTTCGATTCCCGCTCCGCCCGGGCAGCGGGTCGAAGTGTCCTTGAGCAAGACACTTAACCCCTAACTGCTCCCGATGAGCAGGTTGGCAACTTGCATGGTCGCCTCCGCCGTCGTTTGCGTGAATGTGTGAGTGAGTGGGTGAAATGTGAGGAACAGATTGTAAAGCGCTTTGGATAAAAGCTGGTATATAAATGCACCATTTACCATTTAATTTGACACTGTATGTAATAAAGTGAATGAGAGCTCTACACATCCCAGCCTCTGAGTGATGACAGCCAGTACAGTGTGTGCTGATCATCTACCGATTCAGATACAATTGAACACAAACGGTTCCAAAGATATTAATGTTTCTCGGCATATTTTCACACCGCCAACAAAGTACTGGGCCCGTTGTCTCGAATGGATTTTGGTGCGTCTCCTCTCTGATACCCGAGACAGCTGAGTACTCAGCCAGTGGCCACTCCCCTTTTTCACACAGCCAGGACAATAACACTGTCGGACAATCTAACAAGAATTAACGTGTTTACAAGTCGTATTTTTTTTTTGCAAATAAGGAAACAGATAGATAACATCTCAAAGCACTCAAAATTGCCAATATCTCCATTTTGACCTATTTCTGAATCGCGCAACGTTTTCGGCTTTTGTGAGGAATGTCCCCCTTTGCGCCGTATGGCGGATTACACCGCGGCGGGTCACAATTGTGAAGATATAATGGTGGATGAACACTAGGGGTGGGGGGGGAAATCGATACGTAGTAGTATCGCGATACTTTGCGTGGCGATACTGTATCGATACAGGGACGCCAGGTATCGATATTTAATTATTCATAAAAAAATTAAATAAGTTGCATTGTTCATTTCAATACCTGTAATAGTACAGTAGTCCACACACACACATGTGCATTCAGTTAAGTTGGAATATGACTGTAATACAAACAGTTTGTCAGGTACATGCAACACAGTGTTTACATCTGTCTGCTTGAGAAAATACCATGTTCTGCAATAAAAATGATTGAAGTGAGATGAACAGACTGAACTTTATTTTATTAGATAAAACATGTTGACAGTTTTACTTTGCAGTTGAAAAAAGGTAATAAATAAAATGTTATTAAAAAAATTTAAATGTAAAAAAAAGAAATTTCCGCAATACTCAGCGTATCGCCATATATTTAGTATCGCGATACTATCGTATCGTGACACAAGTATCGCGATAGTATCGTATCGTGAGGTCTCTGGCGATTCCCACCCCTAATGAACACACAGTAAAACAATCACACGCGAATAGACATGATGAACAGGATTCATCTTGGGGCTGTAATACAGTTACTGTATGATACCTTAAAGCCCACGCCTGGCTCTGTTCAACCACCCTCCTACTCACACAGCTTGGGTTTCTACTTTCTAATACCTCCAAACTCAATCTACGTGAGGCCGATGGAGTAATACCATGCATGCCTGCGCCACAGATTCATAATCTGATATCTGAGCCAATGCCCTGTTAACCATTCGCCTCTCTCTCTCCCACATGCCTTGCTTTTCAAATAACTCATCGGTCAATCTCCGTCGAATGCTAGTCCAATAAAGCCAATGACGCAGACACATGGGCTGGGGCAGGGGTGTTTGTCTGTGTGTGTCTGTGTGTGTGTGTGTGTGTGTGCGTTGAAGGATGTCGAGGTTTTTTCAACGTATATAATGTATATATTGGGGGAGATGACAGCATCTAAAGGGGCCAGGTCAGAGAGGTAGATGTGGTGGTGGAGGCAGTGAGAGAGAGTCACTGTGTTTAGCAGCAGACTAAGATAGAGCCCAGGGCGCGTGAACACTTTAGGCAACCAACATGCCCTTCCTCGTTGCTCTGAATTGCTCTGATTGGCCGAGCGCGCGCATGCACATGAGCCGCGACGCGCTCCTCAGAGGCAGGAATACTAAGCTCCCCTTAAGCTCCAGGAGTGAGGAGAGAGGCTGAAAACCCGCAGTTCTTGCCCGACTGATGGGAGCCGAATCCCGGATCCAATTTTTCTGATGAATACCCCCAAAACATGGAGGTCCCGAACGCATGGAAGTATTGATTGCGCCGTAACGAATCATTCAAAAAATATACCGTTAACTTGAATATGTTGTGCCTTTACACATATGTTGGATTATGTAATTGGTTTGTCATGACAAACTAATAAAAAATCGCGATTTACCCGGTGGCTACAACAACACACAGTGACTACATGCATCATTGTTTACAATGAACGGTGGGGCTAATCTAAAGGACGCGACACGGACGCATTAAACAGCAATCAATTAATTTAATATAACAGTCCGGTTCTGTGTTTGTTTGTGTCTGTAGATTGTTGGTGAACAACTCACTTTAGGTTAGTTTAACGCATCCGTGTCCAGTCCTTTAGATTAGCCCCACCGTTCATTGTAAACAATGATGCATGTAGTCACTGTGTGTTGTTGTAGCCACCGGGAAAAATCGCAATTTTTTATTAGTTTGTTACATTACATAATCAAACATATGTATTTGCATTTATTTAAAATTTGTTGGACCTTATGGTGTTCTTGTTCTGTTCTTGACTTATTGTTATGTTTTCTCCTTGACTTGTTTAAAGAAGACTTGTACGGCCCATGGGGACATTAACGTGTGTTGTCGGGCCTTATAAATAAATTTGATTTGATTTGATTTATGTGTAAAGGCACAACATATTCCAGTTAACGGTATATTTTTTTAATGATTCGTTACGGCGCAATCAATACTTCCATGCGTTCGGGACCTCCATATTTTGGGGGTATTCATCAGAAAAATCTGATCCGGGATTCGGCTCCCATCAGTCGGGCAAGAACTGCGGGTTTTCAGCCTCTCTCCTCTCTCCTGGAGCTTAAAGGCCAACCTTCACGTTGTATTTTTGTTCAATAAACAATGTGGACTAGGCCAACGGTGAGTTTCATGAAGAAGGAAAAAAAAAAGTATTGAAATTGACCCAGTTTTTGCGTTTTTATCAAACATTTTGTCTGCCCAACACAATCACCACGCACATGGATATTTTAATCAATGGTTCATAACGTGCGTGTGTAATCGAAATGATCTCGTCACAACAGATGCAGGGCACCAGGGGGCTCACCAGGGGGCGCTGAGAGTCACACACAGCTAGTGGCAGGCACTGAGAGCCTTGCTACCATAGATATATGCTTGCTACTACTAGCCGAATGAAAATGTATCTGTTTCACCTAACACTATTGCTCCGTGATTATAGCCACCCATCTCTAAAGTTAACCACTATTTGTAAAAGCCACAACCACGTTACCATATTTGTAATAATGTAAATCATTGTGTCGTTGTACACATATTGTGTTTATAACGTTAGTAGCTAACATAGCTTAGCTTGGTAGCTATTGTGCTAACAACATATCCCGACATCCGGCTCGCTGGCCGGCATGAACGGCCGACCCAAAATGGTTCTCTCCTCTCTGTACACCCCGTCCCCACGGGTACCCTGCCGGGGGGCCCATGGACGCGACAACGGCGACAATGGTGGCAGCCTGTAGCCGTGCTCGAGCCCGTAAAGGCTAGTGGTACACGATAGCTATGAGCTAACTAACTGTCCACAAGCTCCTCCGCAGGACACCCGCGAGGACGGGGGCACACAAAGAGGAGAGAACCATAGGCTAACGTCAGTGTAGTGGTCCCGACTGTAGGGACGGCGGAGCTATAGGCTACTAACTGTGATGCACCGAGTGGGCCACCATTGATCTAGTACTATGACCCGGACGGGCAAGACATTTCCTGAAGTGACGTCACGGCCGTGCTAGCGTCTGATAAGCTTTTAGATTCGGCCCATTAATATGCACCTGTAGTGACGTCGGCGTTTGATAAGCTTTTTTGATTCGCGCGTGCATGTTATTCGTGCGTGGCCCTTTTTAACTCTTTCAGAGTGGCATTTCCAGTGTCAAATGGAAAAAAAAAAATAATTAAATTATATACCAATGATGTAAACTACCCATAATTGATCAGTAGGGTTTAACCTGGAGGTTGGGCTTTAAGGGGGAGCCGCGCTCGGCCAATCAGAGAAATGGAAGGGCATGTTGGTTGCCGAAAATGTTCACGCGCCCAGGGCATGCCGAGGTCGGTTCAGCACATAACAACTGATAAGGACTGCGAGCAGGCAGAATGGTCAGAGAGAGTGTGACACCACTAGAAACAGACGTTTAAGGGTGAACAGCAGGTGCCATGACAGCGCGCCACATGACAACAAGAAGAGGGGCGGGGCCTGTCATTGATATGCCGCGATGATAATGATGATGATGAATATTATAAATGTGAGTTTCCTTCCGGGTGTAAGTTAGATCTAGACACGAAGCTGACGCGAGCGGACGTGGATCAGAGACTTTCATCCCTGGCCTCACCCTCGCCGGTGGGGGAGGGGAGATGACACATCATCATTAGCTTCGGCTAACGGGAGAAGGGTTTTGGCTAACGACAAGGCCTCAGCCACCATTGGACTAAACAGAGGAAGAGACGATAGAATAATGAATTTAGTGTTCCATCAAAGACTTTTCAAGGACAATACGAAATGGGTAACATCTGAGGCTTTTGTTTATGCAATAAACGACGATTCCAAGAAAGGTACTACGCTGTCCAGTGTCGAATACTTATGGTTAAGGATTACATTAAAGGGGAATGACAAAGATTGTACAGCCAGTATGAGAAGACAGAGAGAAATAAACACAACGCAGAAACTACACAACGACAACGATGGAGAGGTGATACTGGCTGATTGATCCAAATCTAACAGCGTGCAAGTGTGTGTGTGTGTGTGTGTGTGTGTGTGTGTGTGTGTGTGTGTATGTCAGACCTTGGACCACTCAGACGCCTCCCAGATGGTGAGACAGAGGCGGCCCTCGCAGCCCTGCAGGACGGAGGGCTTGCCCCCCTGGCAGTACAGGTCCCGGGTGTGGATCAGGGAGCCGTTTTGGAGCTGGTAGACGCAGGCCACCTCCCTCTGCTGGAGGCCCGCGGCACACGTCACCGAGCAGGCGCCCCACTCCCCCGTCACCCACCTGGCAGACGGGAGGCGAGAGGGCTTTCAATGGTGCATTTTATATCAATGGTGCATTTTTATATAACAGCGTTTATCCAATCGGCCCCTGTCTTTAAAGGACCACTCTGCCCCTGTCTTTAAAGGACCACTCTGCCCCTGTCTTTAAAGGACCACTCTGCCCCTGTCTTTAGAGGACCACTCGCCCCCTGTCTTTAAAGGACCACTCTGCCCCTGTCTTTAGAGGACCAATCGGCCCCTGTCTTTAAAGGACCACTCTGCCCCTGTCTTTAAAGGACCACTCTGCCCCTGTCTTTAAAGGACCACTCTGCCCCCTGTCTTTAAAGGCACGGTGGTGTAGTGGTTAACACTGTCGCCTCACAGCAAGAAGGTCCAGGGTTCGATTCCCGCTTGGGGACCAGGTTTCCATGATGCCAGGTACCCAGGTGGGGTATCTCCCAGGCCTTTCTGTGTGGAGTTTGCATGTTCTCCCCGTGCTCGCAAGGGTTTCCCCCCCGATAAGATAAACCCAATGGAAAAACATGCACAACAACAGATCGCTAACGCTGTGGCGTCCTTGACGAAGACGGACAGGAGCACTTGGATTGGTCCCCTGGCGCAGCTCACGTTGACGCCTGTCTGCTCCCGGCTGCCCTTGGGGGGGAAGGACGACGGGATGGGTTAATCGCAGAGACGAATCGCATCGGCGATTCTAAAGAGACAATGCATGCGTGTGTGTTCCGGTGTGTGTGTTAAAAAAACGAACCACTGTGTGTACCGCTAAAACATTGAGTGTCGTTGCATGCCGAATAAAGACCTCCGCAACAGGTCCTGCATTATTATTATTATTAAAGGACCACTCTGCCCCTGTCTTTAGAGGACCAATCGGCCCCTGTCTTTAAAGGACCACTCGGCCCCCTGTCTTTAAAGGACCACTCGGCCCCCTGTCTTTAGAGGACCAATCGGCCCCTGTCTTTAAAGGACCACTCGGCCCCCTGTCTTTAAAGGACCACTCGGCGTACATAAATAAAGCTGCTTTATTCTGACCGTGATCTCACTCCTATCCCAAAACTATAAACCTTGTCTTGTACAAATCCACTCAGTCGGAGAGTTAGCAAGTTAAAACGTGAGATGCATGATGTCATTTTGCCGTATGTCATTCCAGGAAGTAGTAAATGCAGCTTGATGAAAACGAAAGCCTCAGTGAGTGATTAACAGTCCCTTGAGGGGCACATGCAAAAGCCTTGCTATAATGTTGGCCTACTGGATATATATTTCTTTTATTTTCATGATTTCACTGAGCAGAGATGGTTTATAGTTTTGGAATGTGTGTGATATTATGAGCGTAATTAACCTCTTAAGCCCGATGGGTCCGGACAATGACATCACACCATAAATCCCTCTCTACAGACTGTATGAATTAATGTTGCGTTTTCTTTTCAAATGTAGCCAATAGTTAAGACCCTAACCCTGTCAAAACAGCAGTCAAAGTGTATATTTTCAGCAATATGTTTGTTTACCAATAGTTTAAAGTGTTATTAGTGAAATATGACTTGTACAAATATAATCGGAAACAAGCGAATATTGACGCTAGGAAATGTGCACCGCCATTTTGTTTGTAGTGCTATGAGGAGAGGAGACCCAGGGCTTTCGATGGACTTTGAAATTTCAAAAAACAACACTACCCAGCTCATGCCAGCCCGTCAATCATCCAACTTCTGGATTTACTTTCTTATTTTTAATATTTTTCGGGATTATCTCCCACAAACCTGAATGTTATTGGCATAAATTAGAACGCAGTTTGTTTCTCTACCTTTCTGTGAACATCTAGAAAAAAACGGCTTTGCAATCTGATGAAAAATGTACATTATAAACAAGTAACTATAGTAGATTTCATTCACGGTTTTTGCTGCACGCCTGGTGATACTAAATCCAGATTGAACTCTGCCATTGGAAAGGGGAGATTTGGCCTGATCCATAGATGTGTGACTTGGCTATAATAAGGTAATTTATAGGCCTGATATTCTATATTCTATAATCATTATTTCAAATTGCATGTGTCTGGTTGGCAGAATTCAGTACTGTATCTACAAAACCTTCTGTTTAATCATCTTAATTATTCATGTCTGGTAAATTATAGCATGGTGTTATTCACCATCAAATATGAAAAAATAAAAGAATAATTTATATTCTCCTTTGGTTCATTACAATTTACTCAAGCCTAGTAACAGTCACAATATTTCTGACACTGGGAATACATTCCCTGAGATGCATAGATGTCCCTAGATATTACCAATAACATGAAAATGGACCTTGTAGAAGTGGAGCAATCCTCCATTTACTTAGGTATGTATTTGTAGGCGGATTTTCAGAAAATAGGGCTAGGGCTTAAGAGGTTTTATGATTTGGTTGGAATGTTCCTTTAAAGGATACAATTTTAATTCTGGACCCCTAGCCTTATATCCTGCTTACCAGTGTTGTTGTTGTCGGCAGTGATGGAAAGTAACTAACTATTTTAGTTAGTACTGTACTTAAGTAAAATGTCTAGCTACTTTACGTGGGTATTTTAATTATACTTTTACTCAACTACATTTCAAAGGAAATGTTGTACTTTTTACTCCACTACATGTACCTGAACCCATCAGTTACAACTTCCTTTGAAGAAAACGATTTTGCATAGAAAACAAGGTGAAATTGTATGAAGAGATTATACACTTTCACATTTGAAGCCTGCAAACGTCAAGAGGGTTTCGGACAAAAATACGTGATGGTTTGAAAGCTCGGCGTTGCTAATAAACATTTTAAATATTTTTTATAAACTGGTCAACACTGCTCAAAACGGCTTTATTTCAGCGCATGCACATCATGCACCCAGCGCCGGAAATAATGCAGTGTTGACCAGTTTATAATTATTTTTTTAAATGTTTATTAGCAACGCCGAGCTTTCAAACCAGCACGTATTTTTGTCCGAAACCCTCGTGCAACTGTGAGTACCTTTGACATTTCTCTGTGATACTTGTATAACGAACGGTTCGGGCAGAACCAGTCCTTCATGGTCAATATACGTTGGTTTGCTATGGGGCTAGGAAGTGACTGTGGATTCACTCTGTGTATCACAGTCACGAAAGGGGCTATATTTCCTCCACAGCAGTCAGTCTGAGTCAGTCTGTTTCAGTCTGTTCAGCCATGTGACTAATGTAAAGTAACTTCAGTCTGTTCAGCCACGTGACTAATGTAAAGTAACTTCAGTCTGTTCAGCCACGTGACTAATGTAAAGTAACTTCTGTTCAGCCACGTGACTAATGTAAAGTAACTTCAGTCTGTTCAGCCACGTGACTAATATAAAGTAACTTCAGTCTGTTCAGCCACGTGACTAATGTAAAGTAACTTCAGTCTGTTCAGCCACATGACTAATGTAAAGTAACTTCAGTCTGTTCAGCCACGTGACTAATGTAAAGTAACTTCAGTCTGTTCAGCCACATGACTAATGTAAAGTAACTTCAGTCTGTTCAGCCACGTGACTAATGTAAAGTAACTTCAGTCTGTTCAGCCACTGAAACAAATGCTGAAAGTAATTCACTTTACATTTGTTTTTTACATTTAAAATTTTTCAAAATGTTCTTATGTACCCCAGTTGCTATTGCATGTACATATTTGTGTTTCATTACACATATATGTACATACTTACCAACAGTTTCGCCTGTTTTATAGCAACACTACTATCACCGACATCTAAGAAGGGAGATCCCCCCCTTGAACGGCCCTCCTAAGGTTTCTGCCCTCCACATTTCCTGTAGTGCTTTTTTCCTATTGCTAGGTTTTTAGTGAGTTTTTCCTTACCTTCGTGTGGGGTATGTCTGGGAGTGTTGCATTTATTTATTTTACATTTTATTTAGGATTTCATGGTGTTTTTTGTTTTGTTCTTGATTTATTGTGATGTTTCTTCTTGACTTGTTTAAAGAAGATGTGTCCGGCCCATGGGGACATTAACGTGTGTTGTCGGGCCTTACAAATACAGTAAATTGGATTTGATTTGATTTGATTTGTTTTGTGGCTAACTAGCCACAGCTGTGAGTATCCAGTATGAACACGCATTCAGTGCTGGACTCTACCCATTGACAATATCATCAATGAGTAAGGAATTCTGAATTTGTGCTTTAATAATAATAATATTTGAGTTTTAGATGATAAATAAGCATTTTAGAACTTTATAAGTCTGCAGTAACTTCAAGTACTCTAATGATCACAAACATTACAAATGTAAACTGACATGTCGGTGTCGGTTATGACACCACTGTCTTCAATTCAATAAATTACTACAAAGCCAGTGGCGAGGTGGGCCACCAGAGGGCGCTATTCTGCAATCACGGATTAAGATCAAATAAGATATTCCTTTATTGATCCCCTTGGGAAAATTCAGGATTGTACCTTTAAAGAGGACATTAGTATCTTTTCAACAATATTATATTTTGTATCTGTGGAACAAGTTTTATTTAGCAATGAAACTAGTCTAAATCCCTTGTATTGAACAGTGTTGTTGGTGGGTAGAGCAACACACCACACTTTACATTCATTATGGCCAGTGGTGGAAGAAGTACACAGTTCCTTTACTTAAGTAAAAGTAGGAATACCCAGATAAATGAGTACTCTGGTAAAAGGAAAAGTCCTCCATTCAAATTATACTTAAGTAAAAGTAGACTTAATGGTAGCAAAGTATTTACAATCATTATCAGTCAAAGAGCTAGTTGGTATTCAGTATGGATTTGGACATTTTATAATTTGATGATCATATCTTATATGCTGGAGTCACTGACTTCAATTCGATCTGAGCACAATTCCGGTCATATTTAGAGGAATACTTGAAGCCATAAATACAATGAACACATTTGAATAAACAGCAACCGTGGACATCTGCTTGGTTTCCGTGTGTTCATTTGTACTCGCTCTGTTTCCATGTCAACCGTTCCACTCATTCCTGTCCCCAGTGGTGGAAGTACACAGTACCTTTGATTAAGTAAAAGTAGAAATACCCAGATAAATTAGTACTCTGGTAAAAGTAAAAGTCCTCCATTCAAATTCTACTTAAGTTAAAGTAGAGAAGTATTTTCTATTGAATGTACTTAAGTATCTAAAGTAAAAGTATGCATTCTACATGACGTTTGTGTATTCCAGTGCTTGGGAGCATTCAATCCTCTATCCATTGACCTCTATAGATTGTGTTAGTGGTACGTGGTCCAGTTATGCTGCTCTGATTAAAGGTTATGTTAAAGTGGTACGTGGTCCAGTTATGCTGCTCTGATTAAAGGTTATGTTAAAGTGGTATGTGGTCCAGTTATGCTGCTCTGATTAAAGGTTATGTTAAAGTGGTACGTGGTCCAGTTATGCTGCTCTGATTAAAGGTTATGTTAAAGTGGTACGTGGTCCAGTTATGCTGCTCTGATTAAAGGTTATGTTAAAGTGGTATGTGGTCCAGTTATGCTGCTCTGATTAAAAGTTATGTTAAAGTGGTATGTGGTCCAGTTATGCTGCTCTGATTAAAGGTTATGTTAAAGTGGTACGTGGTCCAGTTATGCTGCTCTGATTATAGGTTATGTTAAAGTGGTACGTGGTCCAGTTATGCTGCTCTGATTAAAGGTTATGTTAAAGTGGTACGTGGTCCAGTTATGCTGCTCTGATTACATCCTCTTGAAATCGACAGGCTTCAAATGTGAAAGCATTATAATCTTCATACACTTTTGCCATGTTTTCCATGCAAAATCTTTTTCTTCAAAGTAACTAGTAACTGATGGGTTCAGATGTAGTGGAGTTAAAAAGTACAATATTTCGATTGAAATGTAGTGGAGTAAAAGTATAAAGTTCCCTAAAATTAAAATACTCACGTAAAGTACGAGCTCGAAATTGTACTTAAGTACAGTACTTGAGTAAAAGTACTTAGTTACTTTCCACCACTGATTATGGCTACCCCTCACCCAAGAGTAAAATACATTACAAACTGGGCAGTACATTAGGTAGGCAGTGTTCTTGGCTCCAAAAAGCACAGCTAACTGATTAAACTAAACAAATGCATTGCTTGTGTCCCCCTTGTGACATCACCAAGGACAACAATTCTGAACTGCTTGTTGAAATCTTCAATTAGGTCGCTTTCACATATAGTTTTGGTGGACTCGGTGCGGTTCTGGGGGTGAAGTTGCAACATTGTTGCATTCTTCATTTGGTTCGCCTGCGTTCACAAGGAAATCTGTGAGGCGGACCGAGACCTTCTGAACAATGTCACACGGTCGAAAAGGGCGCTTGTCTATTGGACAGTGGAAATGTGTGTGTGGCTGCGAGCCCGTGTGTGCGCGCGCGCGCGTGTGTGTCTGTGTGTGGACTGTCTGCGAGCCCTCCAGATCAGCGGAGGCGAATTTTGACATGGCATTGATCCATTGTTCTATTGAAGCACATTACCACCATCCTCTCGCTAAACAACTTGTAGACCACGGTGTTAAGGTAATAATAGTATTGACGTGGCATTGATCCAATGCCGTGCGCCTCGGTAATAATAATAAGCCGCGTTTTTTCTTCCTTCTTCCCAAGATGCACAGTTAGATATATAGATAGATAGATATATAGATAGATAGATAGATAGATAGATAGATAGATAGATAGATAGATAGATAGATAGATAGATAGATAGATAGATAGATAGATAGATAGATAGATAGAGAGATAGAGAGATAGAGAGATAGAGAGATAGATAGAGAGATAGATAGATAGAGAGATTAGATGCAGTGTGCTTGTTTTGCAGTGAGTGCTGCGAGCAGTGGTAATAATAATCACTTCCTATATTTGGTTCGCGTTTGGTCCGCTGAAGCCGAACCGAGACCTACGTTTTCAGGCGGACCAGAGTTCGCCTGTTTGGTCCGCGAACCGAGTTCGACGCGCATTCACACAAACCCGAAAAACCGGACTATCGAATTCTGGTCCGAAAGTCCGGACCTAACAGCCCCTGTGTGAAAGCGACCTTAGACTTCAAAGTGTGGCGAAACAGCAAGGTGCACATATGTCATTGTCCCCAGCGGATATATAACATTATAGAGTGCAAGATCCATAGAAAAACAAGGCATAACCCATTTTCCATAATAATGTCTCTGATATTTCACTTTAGTAGAACTTGTCAAGTCCAGTCAACATCACCGTTGCTCCCAGGTGTCAGGCTCCTCATTCCCTTTCATTCATTTTTAAGGATCACGTCTAAATATTATACTTATTAAGCATAAACAAACTACTGCTGTGCAGATTTCAATAAAACAGACAATTCTGAGTCAAAGGTATGTGCTTGTTTTGGCATTTGATGTGTCTTTGAAAAATAAAAGCAGATCTGGTCAAATGTGTTGTAGGGCTGAGTGCGCTGTGTATCCTTGCCCAGTGTGGAATGTTCGAGGAGTGGTTAGTTACCATGGTTATCTGCTGTCTCGCTGGAAGACAGATTCTAAACATTCTGTGACAAGTTGACAGTTGGTCAAACTACACCTCGAGTGAGAAATAGTTCCTTTACGGAGAATTTGCGACACTTGAACAACTACAACAACAAAAGAAAAAGCATATGGAAATAAGCGCTGGTATGAAAATAAGATAAAGGCTAATGTTGTTGTTGTTGTTCATATGTACCTTCATGTGCCTTTTTTACTGTATGAAGCACATTCTCAGGGGCTCATACAAGTCAAGTCAAGTCAAGTCAAGAGTTTTAATTGTCACGGCATACAAGTATACAATGAAATGCGGGTGGTCTTGCCCGCAACGATGTGCAATACAGTGGTACAACATATAATAGAATCCAATAAAAAAAAAAACATTGTGCAATAAACAGGTAACAGGTAACATGGTGTGACATCTCGGTATCTGTACATAGTTATTTACAGAGCATATAGAACATGCTAGGTAGCTTTGGTAGTGCAATACACTGTTCCTGTTATTCTAATTTAAAGTGGCCTTTCCTTTTGGCCATAAGTGTGCGTGTGTGCGGCATGAGTGTGTGCCCGCTCATGTTAGAACAGAACCAAGCATGTCACTGTAATGTACATGTACTATATACGTGACAAATAAAAGCAAACTTGAACTTGAACTTGTAGAGGACTTTAGATAAGAGGTAAGAGACTGCTGATTTCCATATAAGAAATACAGAAACATCTGTTTTCCAAAGACACACTTCAGAAAACACAGTGTTGGGTCCTCCTGGGAATTCCCCTGCATTCAAAACATGCCAATCAATGTGTCTCAGCAGGAGAGCGAGCCTTTGAAAATAGAGGGTCCTCAAACGGACGTGGGCAGCAGGAAGGACAGAGATGTTTCTGTGTGTTTGTGACCAGCATGCATGGAGATTAATGAATACAGTTGTGTAATCAGTAGGGCTGTCCCCGACTAAGGATTTGGATAGTCGACTATGATTGGCCAAAATGAGCCGATAGTCGACTATTAGTCGACTATGAAATAAAAGACATTTTATTATAATTATTATAAAGATTATTTTTTTTATCATTCCATTTGGGCTGTGGGGGGTGCTTAATGTCTGAAGGAGTCGACTGAAGGCTTCTTGTCCTCTGCAAAAGCATGCAATTGGTCCACTGATGGATACATCTTGATATTTGTCTAGTCTTCTAGTGTGTTCATTAGATGGGTGAAATCCTCTTTCAGTGCCTCTGTGCCCATTTTCTTAGGCAGTTAGCCTCTGGTATACGTGCCATTAGCGTTAGCCACGCTTCTAGGTCTCTTTTCTTTTGGAAAGAATGATAAATAAAAAATAAATAAAAAATAATAATAAAATAAAATAAATGTATATATATATTTTTTTATTCGACTAAGAGGTTGGCAGTCGACTACGGCTCCTTTCGATCGATTAGTCGACTATTCGACTAATAGGGGTCAGCCCTAGTAATCAGGATAGAATAAAAGTCTGTATTCAAATACAGTTACAGGGAAAGAAAACATGTGATCACATTACTGATACAACAGGGATAATCTTTTCAGGAATACATTTGAAAAATAAATAAATGTTTTTTTTTTATATCATATTTTGGTATATTCATATTTTAAATAAAAAAACTACTACCAGTGTGTAGTGCAGCTTGGTAGCAGCAGCAGCACAGAGAGACCGTACGAGAGCAAAAACGGTGCAGCACAATGGCTTCAGGTGACAAATCTGCCTTCACTGGATGGACACTTCTACCCAACTTTGTGTTTAAATAAGAAAAGGAGAAGAACAGCATAGTTCAGTGTGAACTACCTGCCTGCGGTGAACATGCTGTCAGCATCCAAGGACCCCACGTCTAATTTAAACGAGTAGTTGCTGGTAAGAGCGACTGCTTGCTGCACAGAAACTCAGTCACCAGATCTCTGTCCCGACCGGCCCAGGTCCCTTTTATTTTCATATTTGACATTGAGGTAATCCAAAAGTAACTGAAAGTAACCAGATTACATTACCTTAATAGTGTGATACTTAGAGTAAGTTACTGAAGGTATTTTTCAAGAGGTCATTTGTAATTGTAACGGAATACATTCATAAAGTAACCCTCCCACACACACACACACACACACAGCGCCACAGTCTTCTAGTGTTGACACAGAGCAGTTGTGGGGTTAAGTGCCTTGCGCAAGGGCTCTTCAGCAGTGGGAATCGAGAAAAAGGGAGAGCGTTATTCATTCACAGATTCTTCCTGCAGCACCACTTATGTCCACACGAGGCACTAACAGAGCCTCCGGGGCGGACAGTATCTACTGCACTTGGGTATATTTTGTAAGGTACTTAGAAGAAGGAGAAGTCTTTAATTGTCGTGCAGATTAACACACACATGGGAGATTGGCGACCCACAGGAACACACACACACACACACACACACACATGCGAGATGGCCGATGCACAGACACACACACACACACACACACATGCACTGAGTTGCAGATCAAATGTATCTCTGCACGTTTCCCATCCTGTCGTCTTTCCCCCCAAAAGCAGCCGGGAGCAGACATGGGCTGCTCCATTTCCATTGGGTTTATCTTATCGGGAGGGGAAACCATTGCGAGCTGGGTACCTGGCAGCGTGGCAACCTGGTCCCCAAGCGGGAATCGAACCCAGGACCTTCTAGCTGTGAGGCAACAGTGTTATCCGGTACCACCGTGCCGCCATACTTCACTTGGGTGTTATCAGTTCATCCCATCTCTCTCTCTCTCTCTCTCTTCTCTCTCTCTCTCTCTCTCTCCTCTCTCTCCTCTCTCTCTCTCTCTCTCTTCTCTCTCACTCCCCCCTGTCACCAGTCTGTCTCCACTGAACTGTCTACTGAAGCAGACTGCGCTCTAAGAATAGCTGTGAAAAGAATAGCTTCAGCTGTCTCTCTCTTAGCTCCACTGTGGGATCTTTCTAGGAATGGGATTATGAAGATTTAGCGCTCGACATCTGGCCTTCTGGCAGGCGTTCCGTCTCCGTCTCCTCCACTGATAACGTTGGTGGCGTTGTGTGCGAAGACAGTTAGCTCCCCGACTATAAAGCATTCATTCTTTTCCTCCTTCACCTCCCTCCCTCCCCTCCCCTCCCTCCCTCCCTCCCTCCCTTCCCTCCCCCTCCCTCTCCCTCCCTCCCTCCCTCCCTCCCTCCCTCTCCCTCCCTCCCCTTTCATCATCA
>NW_028170694.1:5000-12932 GCF_963971535.1 Notolepis coatsorum | reverse complement strand
TGATATATTTGATTACTAGGATTATCCGGTATCATAACTGGCATTACTGTATTTCAAATAGTTTATATATTTGATTACTTATACCCGGTTTCATAACTGGCATTACTGTATTTCAAATATACTTCAACCTGCCCACTATACCAAGACATCAGAGACATATACTTCAACCTGCCCACTATACCAAGACATCAGAGACATATACTTCAACCTGCCCACTATACCAAGACATCAGAGACATATACTTCAACCTGCCCACTATACCAAGACATCAGAGACATATACTTCAACCTGCCCACTATACCAAGACATCAGAGACATGTACTTCAATCTGCCCACTATACCAAGACATCAGAGACATATACTTCAACCTGCCCACTATACCAAGACATCAGAGACATATACTTCAACCTGCCCACTATACCAAGACATCAGAGACATATACTTCAACCTGCCCACTATACCAAGACAACAGAGACATATACTTCAACCTGCCCACTATACCAAGACATCAGAGACATATACTTCAACCTGCCCACTATACCAAGACATCAGAGACATATACTTCAACCTGCCCACTATACCAAGACATCAGAGACATATACTTCAACCTGCCCACTATACCAAGACAGAGACATATACTTCAATCTGCCCACTATACCAAGACATCAGAGACATATACTTCAACCTGCCCACTATACCAAGACATCAGAGACATATACTTCCCACAAATTGCAAAACACCCAAAGAGACTTTGAAAACATGGACAATAACTCAAAACTCCCATACCTACTGGGAGAAATACAACAATGTGCAAACACAGCAGCAAGATTTGTTAGCTGCTGTGACAAGAAAAGGACATCCAGCGGAATGCAACCACCATAAAGACTGTACTAGAAATTCCTTCTGTAATGTACTGATTTATTTTGTTTTCTCTGTTTGATTGTTTTGTTTTGTTTGGCTTTGGCAATGTAAACGTATGTTTCCCATGTCAATAAAGCCCATTTGAATTGAATTGAGAGAGAGAAAGAGAGAGAGAGAGAGAGAGAGAGAGAGAGAGAGATAAAGAGAGAGCAAGGCAGGAATAGAAATGGAGAGAGAGAGAGAAGCGGGGAGAGAGAGGTTGTGTGTGTGTGTAAAATAGATAGGTATGTGAGGGAGGCAGAATGCATCTACTAAGAGTTTGTGTGTCTACATGGATGTCAGACTGAGTGCAAAGTGCAAACGTATGCATTTTACATGTTAGTGTGTGTGTGTGTGTGTGTGTGTGTGTGTGTGTGTGTGCATGTGCGTGTGTGCGTGTGTGCGTGTGTGTGTGTGCGTGTGTGTATGTGTGCGTGTGTGTGTGTGAGAGAGAGAGTGTTGCTAGACTAATGTTGAGGAGAGTGAATGCAAGTTAAAGAGTCCTTCATAATCAGTATTCACTGCATCATCACCAGAGAACACGACACTCTCACACTGCTTATCATCCAGGCAGTGAGACTAGCATATACCTACGCCGTCAACACACACACACACACACACACACACACACACACACACACACACACACACACACACACACACACACACACACACACACACACACACACACACACACACACACACACACACACACACACACACACACACACACACACACACACACACACACACACACGTAGAGCGAGAGAGAGAGAGATAGAGGGGGGAGAGAGATAATGAGAGGGGGGTGATATATACAGTATATATATATATATATAGAGAGAGAGAGCGAGAGAGAGACAGAGAGAGATAGATATAGGGAGTGAGAGAGAGATAGAGAGGGAGAGAGATACGGAGAGGGGGGTGATATATACAGTATATATATATATATAATATAGAGAGAGAGAGAGAGAGAGAGAGAGAGAGAGAGAGAGAGAGAGAGAGAGAGAGAGAGAGAGAGAGAGAGAGAGAGAGAGATAGAGAGAGATATAGAGAGAGAGATAGAGAGGGAGAGAGATAAAGAGAGGGGGGTGATATATACAGTATATATATATAGAGAGAGAGAGAGAGCAAGAGAGAGAGAGCGAGCGAGAGAGAGATAGGGAGCGGGATAGAGAGAGGGAAAGAGAGAGATAGGGAGCGGGAGAGAGAGACAGCTATAGAGAGAGGGATATGGAGCGAGAGAGAGAGAGAGAGAGAGAGGGATATGTAGATAGAGAGAGAGGGAGAGCGATATAGAGAGGGAGAGAAGGGAGATAGATAGAGATTGAGAGGTAGATAGAGACGGAGGAAGAGGGAAATGGAGATATATAGAGAGAGAGGGGGAGATAGAGAGAGAGAGCTATATATAGGGAGATCAATATATATAGAGGCAGAGAGAGAAGAAGCCAACATCGTCATCTCAATAACAAGCATCTCATAACAACTCTGTGTCGCGGCTCCTGAATACTGATTCACCGTCTCACCAGAACACATCTGTATTCACATCATCACACCTGATTCGTCAGAAGGTGCCCGGGAGTGACGTCACCTGTGTAAATATGTATTCTTCTAACGTGACACACTGATGACGTGCGAGGAGGCAAAGGCCAGGTGTGATTAGTCTCAAGACGGCTCGGCTGATCCATCCAATATGAGCTCACGGTAAGGCATTCGGACTTTAATGAATGGGTTCGAACGTTCGGCAAAAAAAAAATCCGTTTTTGGGTGGAACGTTTGGTGCACACGCGACCGGGGAGGTGGGGACGGTAGAGCGGGTTACACACAACACAGCAGTGCTCAGAGTTAGTGATAGATGTGTTAGTGATAGATGTGAGTTAGTGATAGATGTGAGTTAGTGATAGATGTGAGTTAGTGATAGATGTGAGAGTTAGTGATAGATGTGAGAGTTAGTGATAGATGTGAGTTAGTGATAGATGTGAGAGTTAGTGATAGATGTGAGTTAGTGATAGATGTGAGTTAGTGATAGATGTGAGTTAGTGATAGATGTGAGAGTTAGTGATAGATGTGAGTTAGTGATAGATGAGAGAGTTAGTGATAGATGTGAGTTAGTGATAGATGTGAGAGTTAGTGATAGATGTGAGAGTTAGTGATAGATGTGAGAGTTAGTGATATATGTGAGTTAGTGATAGATGTGAGTTAGTGATAGATGTGAGTTAGTGATAGATGTGAGAGTTAGTGATAGATGTGAGTTAGTGATAGATGTGAGTTAGTGATAGATGTGAGAGTTAGTGATAGATGTGAGTTAGTGATAGATGAGAGAGTTAGTGATAGATGTGAGTTAGTGATAGATGTGAGAGTTAGTGATAGATGTGAGAGTTAGTGATATATGTGAGTTAGTGATAGATGTGAGTTAGTGATAGATGTGAGTTAGTGATAGATGTGAGAGTTAGTGATAGATGAGAGTTAGTGATAGATGAGAGTTAGTGATAGATGTGAGTTAGTGATAGATGTGAGTTAGTGATAGATGTGAGAGTTAGTGATAGATGAGAGTTAGTGATAGATGTGAGTTAGTGATATATGTGAGTTAGTGATAGATGTGAGAGTTAGTGATAGATGAGAGAGTTAGTGATAGATGTGAGTTAGTGATAGATGTGAGTTAGTGATAGATGTGAGTTAGTGATAGATGTGAGTTAGTGATAGATGTGAGTTAGTGATAGATGTGAGAGTTAGTGATAGATGTGAGTTAGTGATAGATGTGAGTTAGTGATAGATGAGAGAGTTAGTGATAGATGAGAGAGTTAGTGATAGATGTGAGTTAGTGATAGATGAGAGAGTTAGTGATAGATGTGAGAGTTAGTGATAGATGTGAGAGTTAGTGATAGATGTGAGTTAGTGATAGATGTGAGAGTTAGTGATAGATGTGAGAGTTAGTGATAGATGTGAGTTAGTGATAGATGTGAGTTAGTGATAGATGTGAGTTAGTGATAGATGTGAGTTAGTGATAGATGTGAGTTAGTGATAGATGAGAGAGTTAGTGATAGATGTGAGTTAGTGATAGATGTGAGTTAGTGATAGATGTGAGAGTTAGTGATATATGTGAGAGTTAGTGATAGATGTGAGTTAGTGATAGATGTGAGTCAGTGATATATGTGAGAGTTAGTGATAGATGTGAGAGTTAGTGATAGATGTGAGAGTTAGTGATAGATGTGAGTTAGTGATAGATGTGAGTTAGTGATA
Organism: Notolepis coatsorum; assembly: GCF_963971535.1. Taxonomy (NCBI): domain Eukaryota; kingdom Metazoa; phylum Chordata; class Actinopteri; order Aulopiformes; family Paralepididae; genus Notolepis; species Notolepis coatsorum. Next base: position 8,792 of record NW_028170694.1, on the reverse strand, counting down.
GATGTGAGTTAGTGATAGATGTGAGTTAGTGATAGATGTGAGAGTTAGTGATAGATGAGAGAGTTAGTGATAGATGAGAGAGTTAGTGATAGATGAGAGAGTTAGTGATAGATGAGAGTTAGTGATAGATGTGAGAGTTAGTGATATATGTGAGAGTTAGTGATATATGTGTGAGTTAGTGATAGATGTGTGAGTTAGTGATAGATGTGAGAGTTAGTGATAGATGTGAGAGTTAGTGATAGATGTGAGTTAGTGATAGATGTGAGAGTTAGTGATAGATGTGAGAGTTAGTGATAGATGTGAGAGTTAGTGATAGATGTGAGTTAGTGATAGATGTGAGTTAGTGATAGATGTGAGAGTTAGTGATAGATGTTAGTTAGTGATATATGTGAGTTAGTGATAGATGTGAGTTAGTGATAGATGTGAGTTAGTGATAGATGTGAGTTAGTGATAGATGTGAGTTAGTGATAGATGTGAGTTAGTGATAGATGTGAGTTAGTGATAGATGTGAGTTAGTGATATATGTGAGTTAGTGATAGATGTGAGTTAGTGATAGATGTGAGTTAGTGATAGATGTGAGTTAGTGATAGATGTGAGTTAGTGATAGATGTGAGAGTTAGTGATAGATGTGAGTTAGTGATAGATGTGAGTTAGTGATAGATGTGTGAGTTAGTGATAATAATAATACATCTATTTTGTATAGCACTTTTCCAGGTGCTCACATACGCTTTACATGGGTAGAAGAGACAAAACTATAGCAAAACAAAAACAAAAATAAGACATGACAAAATAAAATAAAACTGACAGAATTAGAGGTCAAAAGCAAGATTGAAACGGTGGGTTTTGAGGGCTGATTTAAAAGATGTCAGGGTGTTTGCATCACGGATATGGCTGGGGAGGGCATTCCAGAGGGAGGGGGCAGCATCAGCAGAGGCCCTGTCGCCCCAGGTCCGGAGCCTGGTCGTAGGAGGTGTTAGGAGGTTGGCATCAGCAGACCTAAGGCGACGGGTGGGCGTGTGACGGTGGAGGAGGTCGGACAGGTAGGGAGGGGCAAGGTTGTTGAGGGCTTTAAATGTGATTAGTAGTATTTTTAAACTGTACCCTGTATTTGATCCTGTGATAGATGTGTGAGTCAGTGATAGATGATCATAGATGTGGATGACTGGAGCTGCCTAGGTGGAACAATGTGCACAATATAAAATATATATTCACCCCCCCCCCCCCCCCCCCGGGTAATAAGGAGCATATTAAAGTATAAAGAATATCTGTGTCCATCTCATTATCCGTGCATATTCAAATTCTGGCTCATCCCTAGCCAGGTAGGCATGTCCGCTCTTAGTAAATTATTTAAGCCATAGTCGACAAAGACTTAATAAATTAGTCATGGAGGAGAGGGGGGGGGGGGGGGGGGGGTCGATGCTGAGAAATGATAAGTCCATCTCATTTAAAGAGGGAAACCGTTTTAGAGACAGTTGTTCAAAACAATTGGATAAACGTCCTCTTACTATTCAGGGTCAGAGATTTTATTTGCCATGTACGGACGAATCCACATTGGAATACAGGTACAGAGCAAACACTGTGCGTCTACAACTAATCCAATACAGGAGCAGAGTAGAAACAGAAATAAAAAACACAGACAGTATAAAAGGACAAAATGCTAAGGTTAAGATCAACATCCCCTAAAGTGCATATCATAGTAAAGTGCATAATGCATAGGGGCACAATTTACAGTAAAAGTGCATATAATCAAAGTGCGTGATGCACAGACACACAGAAACAGCACTTCCACAACCTGACTAATAACACATGAAAATAAAATAGGATAATATACAAATCTAGCCTTTGGAGTTATTCAGGCTGCGCACAGCACTGGGGAAGAAACTCTTAGTAAACCCAGAGGTAGAGCGTGTGATAGAGCGGTGACGTCTGCCCGAGGGGAGGGGGACAAAGAGGGCTGCGGCTGGGTGACCAGAGGGGTCGTTGATGATGCCAGAGGCACGGGGAAGCAGCCTGGCACCAGAGATCTCTTCTAGAGCTGGCAGGCTAACCCTGATTGTCTTGTGATTAGTGTACTGAGAATGTGTTGCGTGGAGAACAGGTATCATGGTAGTTTGATGGTCATTTCAGCTTTAACATGGTCATTGTATAGATAATTTACCATGGTCAGGGTTATGTACTGTATCACCACTGTAAGGGTTATGTATCATCACGGTACTACCTCTACAAGACCGACGGCTTCTCAGTTACAGTGGGGGACAATATTGTCACAAGGAAAGATGAAATTACATACCTAGGTTCCATCCTAGAGGCAAATATTTTCCTGTGACAAAATGGCATCCAATGTAATAGAAAAAGTCAACCAACAAACTAGATTATTGTACCGGATCTCCTCTCTGGTAAACAAGAATACCCTGAAGACTCTGGCAGGAGCACTCATTCAAGGGTACTACGACTATGCTTGCACCTCATGGTACCAAAGCACCTCAAAGGCCCTAAAAACTAAATTACAAACATCACAAAACAAACTGGTCAGACTACTGCTTGACCTTACTCCCAGAACCCACCTCACCCCTGCCCACTTTGACAACCTAGGATGGCTTAGAGTAGACGACAGAGTACAGCAACTTGCAATGGGCCTGGTCTACAAGATACACTACACCACACAGGTACCCATGTACATGTCAAAATACTACCAAAGGTCAGTGAATACCACGACCACAACACCAGAGGGAGCTCCACAAATCATGTTAAACCCAGAGTCGGCTCAAACAAGGGACTAAACATGTTTCACAATTATGCCACATAAATGTGGAACGCCCTACCCAAAGCTGTAAAGGTATGTGAATCACTACCCTCCTTCAAAACCACCACAGGAGACTGCAATTCGAAACTGGCCCCTGTAAATGTCTAAACTCAACCACCTCCAATGTACAGTTACCCCTCCCCCCACCCCACCTACCCAACCCCCTCCAATGTACAGTTTATTCCCCCTCAAATGTATATACTCACTCTTTTTGTATCATAAACAGTACTGTACATTTGTAAATCTGGTATGTCATAAACGTATATATGTAACCGTACTGTCTATCTGTATGTCATGTATGTCATATATATGTTATGATGAAATGAAAATGGGGGACCCTGATGTAAACAAGACGAAAGTCTTTCTCTGGTCTGCATCCCCTTAACAATTGTGTGTATTGAGCCGTACTGTATTGTACCCATTCTGCAATCTGTTAATACAAATGTCAATCAATCAATCAATCAATTGTGGTATTTACATATTTTTTGCTGGAGCTACAACACCAGCTACAGGACAAGATTGTATGCTGGGTCCTCGTCTTGTTTGGTCACTAACAGCTAACGGCTAACGGCTAACAGCTAACAGCTAACAGCTAACGGCTAACAGCTAACAGCTAACGGCTAACAGCTAACAGCTAACAGCTAACAGCTAACAGCTAACGGCTAACAGCTAACGGCTAACAGCTAATGACTAACAGCTAACGGCTAACGGCTAACAGCTAACAGCTAACAGCTAACATCTAACGACTAACAGCTAACGGCTAACAGCTAACAGCTAACAGCTAACGGCTAACAGCTAACGGCTAACAGCTAACAGCTAACGGCTAACGGCTAATGGCTAACAGCTAATGCGACTGGTACTGCACCTCTGCCAGTCTGAAGGCTGATCTGAAGTCTGAATTTGAGAGTTTGTATGTCTGTTGCCTGAAGGACTCATGAATATTAATCAGCGCACACATAAAATGTGTGAATATTCATTCCTCCACTATC
>NW_028170695.1:0-7500 GCF_963971535.1 Notolepis coatsorum | reverse complement strand
AACCATCAGCACAAAGTCCATTTACATACTGTAGTAAAGTCAAAACAACTGTAGTAGCCTATAGACAACCATCAGCACAAAGTCCATTTATATAGTAAAGTCAAAACAAAACAACTGTAGTTAAGCATTACATCACGCGCGTGGTGTAATGTCTTTTATACAATTGGGGCATTCATCCAACCTTATTGCTATACAATAAACACACATTAATTGAAGATTTATTGACAAAACCATCGGCAGAAAAAAGAGAAGTTGCCTCCGTGTGGAAGCAGCTCGGAGGTGCGCTGTTTCAAGGCAAGAATGAAGTGAGCGTGTGTTATTGGTTTGATTGATTGATTGATTGATTGAAAATTTTATTACAGATAGACAGTACTTACATCTTTATACAATTGCTGAATTCATCCAACCTTATTGCTATACAATAAACACATTAATTGAAGCATAATGGAGATGTATTCACAAAACCATCCGCAGAAAAAGTAGGTTCAAAAAGAAAAAAGAGAATTTATTATTATTATTATTATTTATCTCTTTATTTATTTTTTTAACCTACTTTTTATAGAAGCATCTAAGAATGAAGTGAGCGTGTGTTATTGGAATGATTGATTGATTGATTGATTGATTGAACATTTTATTAATGTCCGCCTTGTTTCGAACTGGTTATGCTTTGGCCCTCTTTCGAAGTTGGTTAAGGTTAGAGTTTGGAATCAGGGCTGGTGGTCTATCGCCCTGCTTTAAAGATAAACTCTAAGCATAACCGACTTCGAAAGAGGGCACAAAGCATAACCAGTTCGAAATAAGGCGGACATTAATAAAATGTTCAATCAATCAATCAATCATTCCAATAACCAGTGATGGGAATAACGGCGCTATAAGTAATGGCGTTACTAACGGCATTAGTTTTTTCAGTAACGAGTAATCTAACTCTTCCAATCTTAATAACGCCATTAGCGTTACTGCAAAAAAATGCGGCGCGTTACTATGAATTAACCTGTTTCTTCCATCAGACAGATCTCTGCGCCGAGAGGCAATAATATGTTCTTCCTTGTTTAGTGGGCAGTGCGCGAGCCAAGCATACATGCTGACGATTGGCTGAGGTTGAATAAAATGTCATGGTAAGCCAATCAGAGGTGGAGGTGGGCGGGTGTCTAAAGCATCCAGAGTCTGACACACAGCGCGACAAGACAAGCGATCACTGATCAGTCAGCATGAGACCGCGGTCCGTGTAGTGTACGTTTTGAGCCCAAATAATCCAAAACGAATCCAACAAACAACACAAGCGACTCAGTCAACATGAGACCGCGGGTCCATGAGCGTTTTGTGTTCACTCTTTGCAGCGCAGGGCACTGAGTGGCTCTACTGCAGTGCCGACAGCTTATCAACAGTGCTGCACTTCCTGGTTTAATAGCACAGGCTTCAGGTGCTCAGAGATATATATATCTCTGTATGTCATGCATGTCTTAAATGTCATGATTAGATTAGTTTAGATGATTCGATTAGATTCTTATATCTGTATGTTGTGTATGTCATTGATTGATTGATTGAAAAGTTTATTAACAGATTGCAGAACGGGTACAGTACAGTACAGCTCAATACATACAATTGCTAAGGGGATGCAGACCAGAGAAAGACTTTCGTCATAAATGTCATGAATTGAAAATGGGGGACCCTGATGTAAACAAGACGAAACTCTTTCTCTGGTCTGCATCCCCTTAACAATTGTGTGTATTGAGCCGTACTGTATTGTACCCATTCTGCAATTTGTTAATTAAAATGTTCAATCAATCAGTATATATTTGTTATTTATTTTTGGTATAGTGCTTAACAAGCATAATTTAATGTTGCCCAGTTGTGGCCTGTTGAGGGGCAATATATCAAAAGTTCCAAAACATCTATTCTGTTTGTATTTGTATGATCCACTATATAAACATAGTAATTATAATATCTACATACATGGCATTTGATTGGAGGCTAGTCTCACTTTGTCCCACAGCAACATTAAAATAGTTTAGATTTGTGTATGTTGTTTATGTAAAATGAAAATCTTGAAAGTAACGCAATAGTTACTTTCTGAAGTAACTAGTTACTTTTATAATTTGTAACTGAGTAAGTAATTTAGTTACTTTTTGGAAGAAGTAACTAGTAACTGTAACTAGTTACTTTTTTAAAGTAACTTGCCCAACACTGCCAATAACACACGCTCACTTCATTCTTAGATGGCATGCACCTCCGAGTTGCTTCACAGAATGCCCTCTAACAGTGAAGTGAGCGTGTGTTATTGGATTGATTGCTTGAAAATGTTATTAACAGTGAAATGAGTGTCCTTTTGACGAATGGCATCTAACAACAGACTTCCCGCGATTTATATTTTGTTCCACAATGAGTCATGACCAACCAATTACATAATCCAACATTGTGTAAGCAACTAACACATTCCACGTGACAAAATCGTTTTTGAATGAGTCGTTATGATGCTATCAACACATCCATTCGTAAAGATTATTGTCCGCCATCTTGGTTTCATTTCTAAAAACTCGAACTGGCGGAGTGATTGTAATTCGGTTGTGGGCGGGTTCTTGGATCATGAGGGATGGGTACCTTTCACATTTGAACCGATACGGTACCGGTACCTGTGAATCGATACCGGTACCCAACGGTACTTTTTTTCGGTACTTTAGTATAAAAAAATGTAATTTACCTAACTCAGTTGTGAAAAAAATAATCCAAACTTCAAATAACTACAATTTCGACCGTTTTCGGCTTGCCATCAAATCCTAGGTAAGCATATATTGTGCGTGTGAACGTTGACATGAAAAGAAAAAAGATAAAAAAAATAAATAAAAAGTAAAAAAAATAAATAAAAAAGTAATCGTTTTTTTCTTTTCTTTCGGTATCTCACTTTAATCGATACTCGGTAGTACCGACATGTTTCGGTTCGGTACCTCAAAAGTACCGAATTCGGTACCCATCCCTCCACGTCTAACTTGACTGTTTCAGCCAATCAGTCAAAACAAGTCAAAACAACTGTAAAGCTTCAGGTTTACTGTACAGAAGTAGGTAAACGGGGATAGAAACATTGAACTTACCCCCTTCAGTGGGATTTGTGACACAACACAGTGCTTTTGTAATCAGGCTCTGGAAACGATGATCCGAATGGGGCGGTTCGGTTCTGTTCGACTTTTTCAGTTATTTCACCTCCTCCAGGACAGTGGGTCGGCCACGTGACTCGACGTCGGGTGTTTTCACAAAGCAGACACACGCAACTCGTCTTTGAGGGTTCTCAACCTTTCTGCTGCCAAGGCACCCCTGTGTTCAATAAAATATTCCAGGGCACCCCTACATACGATAAAGACTTTTCCAGTCCTGTCTTTTTTGCTACAATGATGACAAAAGTGCTTGCTTTCAAAATAATGTTTATTTAAGAAACCGGGAAACACATTTGTGTGTATATGCCTATATAATGCATTATTAACAGGTGTTTCAGGTCTAAATGGCTTAGTACTGTTGACATTACACTGCTTGTAGTAGTAAATCAAATAGCATATTTCTTTAAATAAAATTACAGAAAATTATCACTAAAGTGCTATTTTTTGCAGCTGCACACTTTTCCATAAAAATAGCATATTTGGATAAGTGTGACCATTTCTCAAAAACTGAAAATCATGTATTTTTTTTTAATACAGAAAAGGATCACTAAAGTGCTATCTGTTGCAGATGTACTGTTCTCCATAAAAATTGCATATTTGGATAAGTTTGACTATTTCTCAAAAACAGAAAATCATGTATTTTTTTTAAATACAGAAAAGGATCACCAAGTTACCATTTCTCAAAAAATATAAATAAATACAGAAAATAAGCACTTGTTCACTCAGTGGACATTTCTAGCTCAATGCGAGGTCTGCTGCTGCTGGCTAATAATACGGTCAATACGTGGGGAGATCTTTGACAAGGCAACACGCATGTCATCCTCAAGGCTCAACTTGGCCCTATATTTTGTTTTTAGAGCTGTCATCGATGAAAAGCCAGCTTCACACAGATATGTGGTGCTGAATGGTATCAACACCTTAACTGCTGCATCATGAGATACTTGGTACTCAGCACCACACTCTGAAACTAGCTCTCCAGGTGGTATCAGATGAGATTTCAATGAGTTCTTCCAAGAGTTTGGATCGAGATGTGTCAGGAAGCTTTGTCTCAATGTTGTCTGTAACGTTTTTTTTAACTTGGTGATCCTTTTCTGTGTTTGATTAAATAATGATTTTCAGAGTTTGAGAAATGGTCAAACTTATCCAAATATGGTATTTTCATGGAAAACAGTGCAACAGATAGCACGTTAGTGATAATTTTCTGTAATAAAAAAATATATATATTAAAAAAAAAAAAATGTATCTCAAGGCACCCCTGGCAGCTCTCTGCGGCAACATAGGGTGCCGCGGCACCCCTGTTGAGAACAGCCTACTCTTATTCAGACTTGAGTTTAAAAAAATAGTTTCTGCCATTTTAGATTCACGTTAGCTTAGCTTTCCACTGACGTGATGAGTGCTACTCGCAGGTAGAGCCCCGCGATCAGTTGGTAGTTCGTTCAGAGGGGAGAGGAGAGTGTTAATATAATAGAATATGATATGAAAACATGAATTTTATATATAGGCCTACTGTTTAAAATATATATATATATTTTTTTAGTCTTTTTTTTAATAAATACAATCCTAAAAAATAAACCTTGTTATAAAAGATTGGTAATCTGATGATGTCTTATTTTTCTGTAACTGTATTGGAATACAGTTTAAAAAAATTATATCTCGTTACTGTATTCCATTACTCCCCAAGTCTGATTAACAAGCTGTTCCACGACAATACTTATAACAAAGAGATTGTCTGTTGGTGAACAACCGCCACCCCCCCCCCCCCCCCCCATCCCCCACCCCGACACCACCCCTACACCACCCTTACACCACCCCATCCCCTGACAGTCCCATAGCCGCCCACAGAACCACAGCAATGCCCCTGAGTTAGAATGTGGACCCTGGGGATCTGAAGGGTGAGGGTGAGGAGAGAGGGTGGGCGGGGTGTGTGTGGTGTGTGTGTGTGTGTGTGTGTGTGTGTGTGTGTGTGTGTGTGTGTGTGTGTGTGTGTGTGTGTGTGTGTGTGTGTGTGTGTGTGTGTGTGTGTGTGTGTGTGTGTGTGTGTGTGTGCGCGTGCGTGCTGTGGTGGTGGCGGTGGTGGTGGTGGAGGGGTGTCAAGGTGCAGTGGTGCAGATAGCTCAGCTCTATGCATACTAAACACACACACCATCGCCAGCGGCAGCAGAGACGGAGGGGGGTGGCTGCGGGGTTAGGAGAGGAGAGGAGGGGAGCGGAGGGAGGGAGAGGGGAGGAGAGGAGAGGAGGGAAGGAGAGAGGAGAGGAGGGAAGGGGAGACGAGAGGAGATGAGAGAGAGAGGTGGAAGAGAAAAGAGGAGGAGGAGAGGGGAGCATGGGGAGAGGGAGTAGAGGAGAGGAAAAGGAGAAGAGAGAGGAGATGAGAGAAGTGGAAGAGAGGAGGATGGGAGTGGAAAGGAGAGGAGAGAAGGAGAGAGGAAAGGAAAGGAGAGGATAGGGCAGGGGGAAAGGAGAGGAGAGGAGTAGAGGAGGAGAAAATAAAAAAGGAGGAGAGAGGGGAGGATGCGGAGGGAGCAACACAGTTGCCCCGGGGGGCCCTGCCTTATCGCACCTCTCAGCTCACTTTATCTGATTACACCAGCCAGCACGAGAGAGAGAGAGAGAGAGAGAGAGAGAGAGAGAGAGAGAGAGAGAGAGAGAGAGAGAGAGAGAGAGAGAGAGAGAGAGAGAGAGAGAGAGAGAGAGAGAGAGAGAGAGGTGAAGAGTGTGAGAAGCATTGTAGATGGGTGGCAGTAGTATAACTTATTTCTCCTTGAACGAAAAGGCTTTACACACATCCAGAGATCTCTTTAAAAGCAGCTGGACAAAAGCAAAAATCATCACAAAAATGAAGGAATGCCCATGTAATATTGTCGTACTCTCAACCTGTTTTTTTTTATTAAAGTTCCACTTAATATCTTGGCATTTTCAAACTGTTTCTATTAAAGGTACACTATTCAGTTTAGGGAAATACATTGTTTACATTGTCAGAACCAGCAAGTAGTTCAGGAAATATATTACATGTAATTCTTGGAATTATGAATTATGAATCAAAATCAAATAATGTTTTGGCACATGAACCGAACGTAAAGCCTAATTTTGGTCACGGCAAGTGGAACATGTATTTATGGAACTGAAAATATGTAGCGCTGACATCAGATTGACTGTTGATGGATGATTTTTTTCTCCTGAGTTTCAAAATGTCTCTCCCAAATCTTCATAGTTCACCTCTAAATAAACTGACAATTGACAAAATTACATTTTAAGCAAACATGGTCTTTGTCTGTGTGAGTAGCTGGCTTCACCCCATTTGATCATAGCGTTCAGATTCAGATTCAGATTCAGATTCAGATTCAGATTATTTTACTGTCACAGCTTTTTTTAAATGTACATACATTCAGAAAAACGTGAGATGTGTGTTCTCAGCCGTAGTAGATTTGTAAACAACAATACACAACGATCTATACAAACTAACCCTTTCACTGCCACATGACAGAAGGTTAGCCCTTTACTATCACACAACCGACGGCGATGCTCCATCATTAGCATCATTAGCTAATGATGGAGCATCGCCGTCGGTTGTGTGATAGTAAAGGGCTAACCTTCTGTATTGTCACAGTGAAAGGGTTAACCAGCTGTCGTGTGGCAGTGAAAGGGTTAAATACAAGCTATATTTCTGCACATGTCTGTTCCCCCAGCAGCTAGCTGCTCTCTCGGAGGCTGAGGATGGGCCCGACGGGGTCCAGCGTTGATGCTGATGGAGCAGCCAACAGCCCCAGCAGGATCTTCTGTGATTTTCCTTCGATTACGGAGACTAAAAAGGCTTTGATTCTTTGGCAACTTTACTGCGAAGAGGCGGTATGTTCTCTGCTCATTCACTGGTCACAGAAGTTTGAGAGAGAATGAATGCAGGACATTGTGATGAGCTGTTTCGATTAGGCTTAACGTTTTGAGGATTAGTAACAGAAATATTTTTTTTATAAAAACTATGGTCACATTTACAGTTGTTTATTTTTCACAACTTTTTCCAAAGATGTCAGGCGTTTTATGTGGTAAAGGAGTAGCTAAAAACAACTACCGGTAAACCATACAATATTCAACTCATAATAACCGAAAATGCTAATTTCTGGAGTGATCGTTTTGACTTTCCAATTCTGAGTAGCTGTAATGTACTATCTATTTGAAAACATTATGTCAGCTTGACACCTTTCTTCGTGTAAAAAGTATTAGAAAATTTCACATGCAATAAAATGTCAGTGCCACGTCAGTGTGTGGGGCGCTGACAAGCCATCAAGCTGCTGACAGGAATTCACACAGATCTCTTCTGGAATATAATTATCTCCGGAATATTGCTGGGTACACA
>NW_028170696.1:27500-37580 GCF_963971535.1 Notolepis coatsorum | reverse complement strand
CCGTTTCGGCGAGTTTATTCCACGCTTTCTGTTTTCCTTTTCTAAGCATTTTAGGGGCTACATGTGAATCAGTAAAAGTTGCGGGACGCCCAGATGTTTCCACGATAGAAAGCTCGCGTGGATCCCATAATAGGCTCACTTAATACAGCGTTTTTAAAATCACGCGACATTTTCAGGGTCGCGAGCCGACCTTTTCCCCTCGTTTTCGATGATGGAAGTGATTTAGGAAAAGCTTCGGCACGCCGAGAGGTCCCCGTGGATTTAATCTCGCGAGGATCGGGGCAATATTCGGCCCGTGGGAACAGTTACGGGTTAATACAATGTTCAGAGTGCAGAGGGGAAAATGTGGCACCTGCCCCGCCTCCAGGTGGAATATTATGCTGAACGTCTTCCTCCCAGCTCCGTTTTAAACTTTTAGGGTGTGGCCAGTGGCAGTCAGCTCGAATCTGATTGGCTAGGATCGGATTTGGAGTTTGGACTCACTCTATAATGCTGGAAGGCTGGAGAAAGAGACCTACCCACTGCTTCTCTCCTATACTAGCTGCAGTAGTGAGCACAGTCTGACAGTGTGTTAGAGGGAGTGAGAAGGAGAAGAGGGAGACATAAAAAAAAAAAAAAAAAAAAAAAAACACAGATGCACAGATGAAAATGAATGTAAACTATATTAAAAAAAAATTATATTTAAATTTTTTTTTTTTTTTCATATTTCATATTTCATAATTTGATATGAAATTTATAGGGAGGCATGGCTTCCGTTGGCTTCCACAAGGATTCGCCACTGGCTAATAGTGGGGAATATTTCAATCCCTAGACATTTAAAGTGCTCCACCATAAGTATGTTTGCAGGTAGGATGGTAGCCTTCGCAGGCTCATTAAGTGGAAGAAAGGCAGATTTTGGCCAGTTGATCTTAAAGCCAGACAGGCTGCCAAATTCATCTATCACGCTGAGCAGGTGAGGTAAAGAGACGGAGGGATTCTGCATAAACAGGAGTACATCATCTGCGTATAAGCTGATATGGTGATGTGTGACCTGAATTGAAACGGGAGATATAATATAATTATGGCCGATGTTCTGTAGGTATTAACACTGAGTGGAAGCAGCTCCTAAACAATGAGAATCCTCTGAGCCGGCCTTCTAATCAGAAGGGGTTACCGTTACAAGGGGCTTAGATGTATTCCTGGAAGTATGTTCTGTATATTCCTGTGTGTATGTGTGTGTGTGTGTGCGTGCGTGCGTGCGTGCGTGCGTGCGTGCGTGCGTGCGTGCGTGCGTGCGTGCGTGTGTGTGTGTGTGTGTGTGTGTGTGTGTGTGTGTGTGTGTGTGTGTGTGCGCGTGCGCGTGCGTGTGCGTGTGCATGTGCGTGTGTGTGTGTGTGTGAGAGATAGGGTGGAAGGAGGGAGAAAGTTCGACGGAAGGAGGGAGAGAGAGGGGTGGAAGGAGGGAGAGAGATAGGAGGAAAGAATGTAAGGGGAATAGATAGCAAGAAACAGCTGTCCCCTCAAACAGATGCATTCATCCAGATATGTATACATCACACACACACACACACACACACACACACACACACACACACACACACACACACACACACACACACACACACACACACACACACACACACACACACACACACACACACACACACACACACACACACACACACACACACACACACACACACACACACACACACACACACACACACACACACACACACACACACACATGCACGGAGGCACAGACACACACAGGCATGCATACATGCACTGACACATTCAGACACACATCTACACACACACACACACACACACACACACACACACACACACACACACACACATACACACACACACACACACACCCAGTCACCAGAGTTGCGGGTGTCTGGGCTGATAAGCGATGTTTAACTGAACCACTTCCTGCTCATGTTTGATTGGCGAGTCAGAGGTAATCATGGTGGTCAAAGGTCAAAACATGACAGATAACCACCTGCCTGGTAGTTCTGTCCCCTTCTATTTATTAGTGGATAGACTGTGTGTATGTGTGTGTGTATGTGTGTTAGGGCTGACCCCTATTAGTCGATTAGTAAACTAATCGGTCGAAAGGAGCCGTAGTCGACTAGCCAACCTCTTAGTTTTTATCATTCTTTCCAAAAGAAAAGAGGCCTAGAAGCGTGGCTAACGCTAATGGCACGCTGTTACGACCCTGGCTCATGGGTACGCAACCTATGTGTAATCAACACCAAAACCCTGTGCTCTACTCAAAAATGCTACTAAACCAAGGAACTACTAATATAACTATAAACTAATGTACTGGTAACCCAACGGACAAGGACTGTAAGAACCTGACAGTTCTTTCACTAGGCACAGACCGTGCATGTGTGTTTCTGGGTCTGCCTTTGAAGCTCCCCAGCAGGTAACCAATCAGCACTAATTGGCTAATTGGCAGCCCTCACCTGCCTGCCCTGGTGAAACAGGAGTGACCAGGCCTCTAGTACATAACACCTCCCCCACCAAACTGGTTGCCCAAGAGGCAACCACTACACAACAACCCATAAACAAAACAAAAAACAACTGTGACCCCTTAGTTGTCAGGGCCTCTACCACCACAGCGATAACGGGTACCACAAACACCGGTACTACGATCGTGAGAGGGCGTCTGCTAGCACGTTGTCCCTCCCACGAATGTGGCGAATATCCAAGTTATACGCCTGGAGGAACAAACTCCATCGCATCAAACGATGATTCGAATTCACCATGCTGCGAAGAAAAACCAAAGGGTTATGGTCTGTATACACAACAAGGGGTAAACTGGAGGATCCCACGTAAACATCAAAATGGTTCAAGGCAAGAACCAAAGCGAGCGCCTCCTTCTCTATAGTAGAGTAGTGCAGTTGATGCCTGTCAAACTTTTTAGAAAAGTAGCACACTGGGTGCTCCACCTCTAATGCATCCTCTTGCAGGAGGACGGCTCCAGCACCGAGGTCACTAGCATCCACTGCCAACTTGAATGGCAGTTGAAAATCGGGAGCTGACAGAACGGGAGCGCTAATCAGAATACCCTTGATGCTCTCAAAAGACTGTTGACAAGTCTCAGTCCACACGAAAGGTACCTTAGGACTGAGCAGATTGGTCAAAGGGGCAACAACAGAAGCAAAGTTCCTACAGAAACTCCTATAGTACCCTGCCATACCTAGGAAGCGCTTTAACTCCCGCCTGGTGATGGGAGCAGGGAAGCCCACTATAGCCTCCACCTTAGCTGTAACGGGGCACACATGCCCACGTCCAACCACCTTACCCAGGTAGGTAACCGTGGCCTGTCCAAATTCACATTTCGCAAGGTTAACTGTCAAGTTAGCATCACCCAACCGCTTGAACACTTCGGCCAGATGATCCACATGTTGTGACCAAGAGGAACTGTGGATAACCAGGTCATCCAGATATGCCTCACAGAACGCTACCCCGCCCAGGACCTTGTTCACTAGCCGCTGAAACGTCGCTGGGGCATTTCGCATGCCAAAGGCCATCACTGTATACTGGCAGAAACTCTCTGGTGTGACAAAAGCGGATATCTCACGTGCTCGCAGAGTAAGCGGAACCTGCCAGTATCCCTTTAGCAAATCCAATTTACTTACAAAGGCTGCTGAACCCACCCGATCGATACAGTCGTCCATCCGAGGCAGAGGGTACGAGTCCGGCTTATCAACAAGCAGGCAGGGGGAGCTCCACGCACTAGAACTGGGCTCCGCAATGCCATGTCTCAGCATATAGTCTACTTCCTTACTCAAGATCCTTCGTTTTTCCGGATTCACCCTATAGGCATGTTGCTTAATTGGTCCTGCACTACCAACATCAATGTCATGCTCGAGTACATTAGTACGACTAGGGACATCAGAAAACAAACGTGTATGCTGTCTAAGTAGGCGCACCACATCCGTACGCTCAGGAAGTGGTAAGTACGACAGGTGTGAGTCCAAGTCACCTAGTATCTGGGTGTTTGGCAACCGGCCCTGAGAAATCTCCTTCGACACAGAACAGTCGGCTACAATAGGAGATGCAGAAACTGTTAGAACAGCCACAGGCTTGACCCCTGACTGGTCAATCTGAGCCCTATCATTGTACGCCTTCAACATATTGACGTGACATAATCTACTCTTGCGCCTGCGGTCGGGAGTTTTAATCAAGTAGTCGACCTCACCAACTTTGCGCTCAATGGAGTATGGCCCACTGTATTTAGCCTGTAATGCAGACCCAAGAATAGGCGAGAGAACCAACACCTTGTCTCCCGGTGAGAACACCCTATGTCGGGCCCGCCTATCATACCACACCTTCATTTTTCCTTGGGCTACCTTTAGGTTCTCTTTCGCTAGTTCACATGCTCTACTAAGCTTAAGCCTGAAGTCACACACATAGTCCAACAAATTAGTAGAGGAAGGAGTCTGGTCAGCCAACCACTTTTCCTTCAGCAGTTTCAAAGGACCCCTCACTGTGTGGCCGAACACCAGCTCAGCCGGGCTGAATCCAAGAGACTCCTGGGTTACCTCCCTAGCAGCAAACAGAAGCAAAGGGATTCCATCATCCCAGTCTTTGTCGAACTCCGTACAATATGCCCGCAGCATTGTTTTGATAGTCTGGTGAAATCTCTCCAGCGCCCCCTGGGACTCTGGATGATAGGCAGAGGAAGGGCAATGTTGGATAGACAACTGCTGGAGGACCTGAGCAAAGAGACGGGACATGAAGTTAGACCCTTGATCTGATTGAATGACCTTTGGTATGCCAAAAGTCGAAAAAAACCTAACCAGAGCTTTGGATATAGCTGGGGCTGTGATCTTGCGTAAAGGAATGGCTTCAGGAAAACGGGTCGCTGCACACATAATAGTCAAAAGGTACTGGTTCCCTGTCTTAGTTCGAGGGAGGGGACCAACACAGTCAATGAGGATCCGCTCAAAAGGTTCCCCAACGGCAGGGATAGGCTGCAGAGGAGCCTGAGGGATCTTCTGGTTTGGTTTACCAACCACCTGACACACATGGCACGAGCGACAATATTGTGCCACATCTGACTTCAAACCAGGCCAACAAAAATGTCTCAGCACACGGTCATAAGTCTTCCTGACCCCCATGTGACCAGCAAGATCATGATCATGTGCTAGATGCAGTATATCAGGACGATACACGGCTGGAACAACAATCTGAAACACACTGCCCCAGTCATCCAGACTGGACAGGTTAGGTGGTGTCCATTTTCTCATGAGCACGTCATTGTTAACAAAGTATCCTTGAGACGTATCTACCATTTCATCCTCTAAAACCGCCTCTTCAAAGAGGGACGACAAGGAGACATCCTTGTTTTGCTCTAGTACCAACTGCTCATGAGACGGTATCACCTTACCAAAACCCTCATCAGGGCCACTTTTCAACTCAACAAAGAACGTGTCACTAAGTGTCATATCACCATCTAAGTTAACAACCTCATGGGTGCCACATTTGACCTTTGACATTTCACGTGTTACCGCACACACAGGAAACACTCCTGGATGCTTCTGTGCGAGCTCATCAGGAACCTCAGAAACTACAGGGACGGGAATTACAACTGGAGTAGCCAGCACTTTGCCATCGGCCAAATCGTTCCCTAGAATGAAGGACACCCCCTTTATGGGAATGTGAGAACACACTCCTACGACAACATTGCCTGATACTAAGGGAGAGTTTAGCGAGACCTCATGCAAAGGAGTATTCACAAAGCCTCCTCCAAAGCCCTGAACAATGGCACCGGAATGCAATGAAGAATCTTCCGAAAATGGCAAAATCCCATCCAGAATGAGAGACTGGAAAGCTCCTGTATCTCTCCATATTGTAATAGCCTGCCTTGATCCTAATTCACCAACCAGTGAAACAAATCCCTCCATCCTAAATGTTGAGGAGCCCCCTAGCTCCCTGTCTGCACCTTTGATACTTCGCACCCCACCCTCTAATGTCGGCATAGGTGTCCTGTCTATGATTTCTACCAGAGCCACAGTTTTTACATTTTTCTGCTTAAGCACAGGGCATCCAGCAACGATATGACCAGGCTCCTTACAGTAAAAACAGATAACCCCCTCTGGGAATGCACTAGCAGAGCCACCTTGCCTAGGAGTCGAAGTAAACCGACCAGCAGACACGGGTGCCGGGAACCGGCTCCCCTGAGAAGGACGCCTACTACCCCTGGACTCCACACGGCCCTCCTCTACAAAGACAGACTTGTGTGTTAACACAAACTCATCAGCCAAGACAGCAGCGTCGGCTATCTTCGATACCTTATGCTCATTTAGATGTGTGGAAACGTTATCAGGAACACACCTCTTAAATTCCTCTAGGAGAACCAACTGTCTGAGCTGCTCCCTTGACTCTGCTTTTTGCGAGGTGCAGCACCGGTCAAACAGGTTCTCCTTCTCTTTTCCAAATTCAACATAAGACTGCCCCTCCTGCCTACGATAACCTCTAAAACGCTGACGATAGGCCTCGGGGACCAACTCATAAGCCCTCAATATGGAAGCTTTAACAAGTTCATAATCAGCGCTTTGTTCAAGGGACAGAGCAGTGTAGGCTTCTTGTGCCCTACCAACCAAAACACATTGTAGCAGCAGTGTCCAGGCGGTATCAGGCCACTTCAATGTGGTTGCCACCCTTTCGAAAAGGGGAAAATATCTTTCCACGTCTTTCTCAAAAAATGGTGGCACCATCCTAATATTCCTGCCTACATCAAACCCGGAACGTGACTCTGGATGCAGAGCACCCGCCTGCAAGGCAGCATACTTATATTCAAGCTCCTTCTGTGCACGCTCGTGCTCCAGCAACAGTTGTTTCTCCTTAAACTCACGCTCATGCTCACGCTCCTCTTTCCTCTCTCTCTCCTTAAGCTCACGCTCCTCTTTACTCTCTCTCTCCTTAAGCTCACGCTCCTCTCTCCTCTCCTCACGCTCTCGCTCTAGCTGCCTTTCCTTAAACTCCAACTCCCTAATCCTCCACTCACCCTCTACACCAGGTAATAGCGGAGACGCGCCAGACGATGGAGGCTCCTCCACCCTCTCCTCAAGCACCTGTTCCCTAATGAGCAAAACCCGCAAAGCACCCAAGGCAGATGGTTTCAAACGTTTCTCACTGGGAGTAAGCTCGACCTTGTAGTGCACAGCAAGCTCGAGCAGTTGTTCTTTGGAAAATGTGTCTAATAAGTCATGAGACGGGCGATCAACAAAGTCCCTGATGGAAGCCATTGTCACTGAACTAGACACCCCAAGCTACACACCCAACCTCACAGACACGAAGAACCACTAACGAACCACTGAAGAACAACGAAGAACCACTGAAGAACCATGAATAATGCTAATTGCCAACAATAACAACCAGAATGGAACACGGTGGAAATGTGAGCTCTACGGAGCGCACCTTTCCAGGTTGCACAAACAACCAAATTTTTTTTTTTAAAAACACACCCACCCTAAATAGACGTGTCATACACGCAGGGTGTTAGGTGCTACCAGGTATGCTCACCAAACACTTAAACAAACAAAATAAATCCAACAAAATTTTCCAAACAGGTGCGCCTTCTAACCTGATGTGACCACATATGCTTCTACGTCTAAACTGCAGAAAACCCCGGCCTACCACATGTCTACCCTAAGAAACACTAAATCAAGCCCTACCACACTACCTGTGTTTCCTGGCCGCCCTAACCTACCTACCCTTAAACTAATGCCCTGTAGACCTAACTTTCTTCAACCACACCTGCTACCAGTCAAAGATCATATACAATCATTTCATTGACCGCCCCAGGAGTACGTGGTGCACCGGACGCTAACCCACAACCAGAAAATAATGTCCCTATCTACATGTGGTGCCTACTAAACTATATATTTTAACAGCATAAGTAGTCACATCAAATTACAAACAAATACGGCATACTCACCTGTTTGATGAAAATGGCTCAGCCCCCACGTTACACCATGTGTAACGAACACCACCCAAACCATAATATGATGACACCCCGTGCAACACAAAAAAAAAAAAATCACCAAACAAAGTTCTAGGGGTAAAAGATCCCGGATGAGCGCCCAATTGTTACGACCCTGGCTCATGGGTACGCAACCTATGTGTAATCAACACCAAAACCCTGTGCTCTACTCAAAAATGCTACTAAACCAAGGAACTACTAATATAACTATAAACTAATGTACTGGTAACCCAACGGACAAGGACTGTAAGAACCTGACAGCTCTTTCACTAGGCACAGACCGTGCATGTGTGTTTCTGGGTCTGCCTTTGAAGCTCCCCAGCAGGTAACCAATCAGCACTAATTGGCTAATTGGCAGCCCTCACCTGCCTGCCCTGGTGAAACAGGAGTGACCAGGCCTCTAGTACATAACACACGCATACCAGAGGCTAACTGCCTACGAAAACAGGCACAGAGGCACTGAAAGAGGATTTCACCCATCTAATGAACACACTAGACTAGACAAATATCAAGATGTATCAGTGGACCAATTGCATGCTTTTGCAATTGCAGAGGACAAGAAGCCTTCAGTCGACTCCTTCAGACATTAAGCACACCCACAGCCCAAATGGAATGATACAAAATATATATATATATCTTTTTTTTTTTTGTCTACCAATAGTCGACTAACGGCACATTTTGCCCAATCATAGTCAACCAAAGACCAAAGCCTTAGTCGGGGACAGCCCTAATGTGTGTGTTTGACTGTGTCTTTGTATGTGTGCATGTAGGCACAAGTGTGTGTGTGTGTGTGTGTGTGTGTGTGTGTGTGTGTGTGTGTGTGTGTGTGTGTGTGTGTGTGTGTGTGTGTGTGTGTGTGTGTGTGTGTGTGTGTGTGTGTGTGTGTGTGTGCGTGCGTGCGTGCGTGCGTGCGTGCGTGCGTGTATGTGTATGTGTGTGTCAATCTCCAGGGGTCTTGAATGAAGATGGTCTTTGTTTTCAGCAGTAGAAAATGTTCTAACCAACAGATGTTTCAGTTTAGAATCAATATCAATAACTGGCTCAAAATGTTCTACTTTCATTCGAACATTTCATTGTCTCAAAAACCAAGCTTATCAAACGTATAACCAAACTAAAGTACAAATGTAGATCCCACTGTTACATGCTACTACGCCCCAAAGATGATTCATTTAATGTATCTACTAATAGAGTACTATTACAGTATAGATGCAGTTTATTCCTGCAGAACAGGGAGGGGTTTGTTGCTATAGTGACCAACGCCTTTTACAATGTTTGCAGACTAATTAGCGCCTTTGTCGCGTCTGGTCGCGGTGGTCGTTGGTTAGTGTCCTCTTTAAGGATCAATGAACGTCATTACATTCTGTTTAAACAGCCACACGTGTGTCCACCCCTCCCGTTCCGGGGATACGATGTAACTGGCACCTTAGCGACAAGGACCGAGAGATGACAGATAAACACAGGAAGTGGGCGTGGAGAGGGGGAAGAGGTGGAGGGAACATCTTGTTTGTTCAGACTCTTTGGGTGACTTGACAAAGGGCAGTGGCCGTCAAAGAACACTGTAATTGGCATCTAAAGGTGTGTCAATGGAATTACAGTGACGAGCCATGGAAATGCTGTTATACCTGTCTTTATACCTGTATCACTGTACACAATCATATTACAATGTACAATGTACTCTGTACATACATAACATACACTATTACTCTGTAGTACTAATTTATATACTTTATATCCAGTTTTATCACCTGTATATTGTATATTACTATTGCACTTTACTGTTACATTTGCACTCTGGTTGGATGCCAAACTTATTTCCGCTGTACTATACTTGTGTTGTATGAAGACAATTCATTTTAATCTAATCTAACCGTGCAATACAAGTTGGAGCCCACAGGGCTTAAAACGTTTTTAGCCTGAATTACATTGAGATCTT
Organism: Notolepis coatsorum; assembly: GCF_963971535.1. Lineage (NCBI taxonomy): Eukaryota > Metazoa > Chordata > Actinopteri > Aulopiformes > Paralepididae > Notolepis > Notolepis coatsorum. Next base: position 27,660 of record NW_028170696.1, on the reverse strand, counting down.
TCTTGTGCATGATGCAGATATTATAGTTATATATATAGCTACTCTGCACATTCCATTCAAAAAAAGTTACATTCACATGACATGCTGCATTTATATCTCCCTGTTAGTCAGTGGGAGAGCGGCTAATGAAGATAATGTGCTGTGTATCAGCCTGCTGGCT
>NW_028170696.1:0-22500 GCF_963971535.1 Notolepis coatsorum | reverse complement strand
ATATACTGTATGTACCTCTCTCTCTCTATACTGTATGTACCTCTCTCTATATATACTGTATGTACCTCTCTCTCTCTATATACTGTATGTACCTCTCTCTCTCTATACTGTATGTACCTCTCTCTCTCTATACTGTATGTACCTCTCTCTATATATACTGTATGCACCTCTCTCTATATACTGTATTATATACCTCTCTCTCTATACTGTATGTACCTCTCTCTATATACTGTATTATATACCTCTCTCTCTATACTGTATGTACCTCTCTCTCTATATATACTGTATGTACCTCTCTCTCTATACTGTATGTACCTCTCTCTATATATACTGTATGTACCTCTCTCTCTCTATACTGTATGTACCTCTCTCTATATACTGTATGTACCTCTCTCTCTATATACTGTATGTACCTCTCTCTCTATACTGTATTACCTCTTTTTACTGTATGTACCTCCCTCTATATATACTGTATGTACCTCTCTCTCTATATACTGTATGTACCTCTCTCTATATATACTGTATGTACCTCTCTCTCTCTATATACTGTATGTACCTCTCTCTCTCTATACTGTATGTACCTCTCTCTCTCTATACTGTATGTACCTCTCTCTATATATACTGTATGCACCTCTCTCTCTCTATATACTGTATGTACCTATCTCTCTCTATACTGTATGTACCTCTCTCTATATACTGTATGTACCTCTCTCTATATATACTGTATGTACCTCTCTCTCTCTATATACTGTATGTACCTCTCTCTATATATACTGTATGTACCTCTCTCTATATACTGTATGTACCTCTCTCTATATACTGTACAGTATGTACATCTCTCTATATACTGTATGTACAGTACCTATCTCTATATACTGTATGTACAGTACCTCTCTCTATATACTGTATGTACCTCTCTCTCTATATATACTGTATGTACCTCTCTCTATATACTGTATGTACCTCTCTCTATATATACTGTATGTACCTCTCTCTATATATACTGTATGTACCTCTCTCTCTATATATACTGTATGTACCTCTCTCTATATACTGTATGTACCTCTCTCTCTATATATACTGTATGTACCTCTCTCTATATATACTGTATGTACCTCTCTCTATATACTGTATGTACCTCTCTCTCTATACTGTATGTACCTCTCTCTCTATATACTGTATGTACCTCTCTCTATATACTGTATGTACCTCTCTCTCTATATACTGTATGTACCTCTCTCTATATATACTGTATGTACCTCTCTCTCTATATACTGTATGTACCTCTCTCTCTATATACTGTATGTACCTCTCTCTATATACTGTATGTACCTCTCTCTCTATACTGTATGTACCTCTCTCTCTATATACTGTATGTACCTCTCTCTCTATATACTGTATGTACCTCTCTCTATATACTGTATGTACCTCCCTCTCTATATACTGTATGTACCTCTCTCTATATACTGTATGTACCTCTCTCTCTATATACTGTATGTACCTCTCGCTCTATATATACTGTATGTACCTCTCTCTATATATACTGTATGTACCTCCCTCTATATATACTGTATGTACCTCTCGCTCTATATATACTGTATATACCTCTCTCTCTATATACTGTATGTACCTCCCTCTATATATACTGTATGTACCTCTCTCTCTATATATACTGTATGTACCTCTCTATATATATACTGTATGTACCTCTCTCTATATATACTGTATGTACCTCTCTCTCTCTATACTGTATGTACCTATCTCTATATATACTGTATGTACCTCTCTCTCTCTCTATACTGTATTACCTCTTTTTACTGTATGTACCTCTCTATATATATACTGTATGTACCTCTCTATATATATATATATACTGTATGTACCTATCTCTCTATATACTGTATGTACCTATCTCTCTATATACTGTATGTACCTCTCTCTCTCTATACTGTATGTACCTCTCTCTATATATACTGTATGTACCTCTCTCTCTCTATATACTGTATGTACCTCTCTCTCTCTATACTGTATGTACCTCTCTCTCTCTATACTGTATGTACATATCTCTATATATACTGTATGTACCTCTCTCTCTCTCTATACTGTATGTACCTCTCTCTATATATACTGTATGTACCTCTCTCTCTATATACTGTATGTACCTCTCTCTCTATACTGTATGTACCTCTCTCTCTATATACTGTATGTACCTCTCTCTCTCTATACTGTATGTACCTCTCTCTATATATACTGTATGTACCTCTCTCTCTCTATATACTGTATGTACCTCTCTCTCTCTATACTGTATGTACCTCTCTCTCTCTATACTGTATGTACCTCTCTCTATATATACTGTATGTACCTCTCTCTCTCTATACTGTATGTACCTCTCTCTATATATACTGTATGTACCTCTCTCTCTATATACTGTATGTACCTCTCTCTCTCTATACTGTATGTACCTCTCTCTATATATACTGTATGTACCTCTCTCTCTCTATATACTGTATGTACCTCTCTCTCTCTATACTGTATGTACCTCTCTCTCTCTATACTGTATGTACCTCTCTCTATATATACTGTATGCACCTCTCTCTATATACTGTATTATATACCTCTCTCTCTATACTGTATGTACCTCTCTCTATATACTGTATTATATACCTCTCTCTCTATACTGTATGTACCTCTCTCTCTCTATACTGTATGTACCTCTATCTCTATATATACTGTATGTACCTCTCTCTCTCTATACTGTATGTACCTCTCTCTATATACTGTATGTACCTCTCTCTCTATATACTGTATGTACCTCTCTCTCTATACTGTATTACCTCTTTTTACTGTATGTACCTCCCTCTATATATACTGTATGTACCTCTCTCTCTATATACTGTATGTACCTCTCTCTATATATACTGTATGTACCTCTCTCTCTCTATATACTGTATGTACCTCTCTCTCTCTATACTGTATGTACCTCTCTCTCTCTATACTGTATGTACCTCTCTCTATATATACTGTATGCACCTCTCTCTCTCTATATACTGTATGTACCTATCTCTCTCTATACTGTATGTACCTCTCTCTATATACTGTATGTACCTCTCTCTATATATACTGTATGTACCTCTCTCTCTCTATATACTGTATGTACCTCTCTCTATATATACTGTATGTACCTCTCTCTATATACTGTATGTACCTCTCTCTATATACTGTACAGTATGTACATCTCTCTATATACTGTATGTACAGTACCTATCTCTATATACTGTATGTACAGTACCTCTCTCTATATACTGTATGTACCTCTCTCTCTATATATACTGTATGTACCTCTCTCTATATACTGTATGTACCTCTCTCTATATATACTGTATGTACCTCTCTCTATATATACTGTATGTACCTCTCTCTCTATATATACTGTATGTACCTCTCTCTATATACTGTATGTACCTCTCTCTCTATATATACTGTATGTACCTCTCTCTATATATACTGTATGTACCTCTCTCTATATACTGTATGTACCTCTCTCTCTATACTGTATGTACCTCTCTCTCTATATACTGTATGTACCTCTCTCTATATACTGTATGTACCTCTCTCTCTATACTGTATGTACCTCTCTCTCTATATACTGTATGTACCTCTCTCTATATATACTGTATGTACCTCTCTCTCTATATACTGTATGTACCTCTCTCTCTATATACTGTATGTACCTCTCTCTATATACTGTATGTACCTCTCTCTCTATACTGTATGTACCTCTCTCTCTATATACTGTATGTACCTCTCTCTCTATATACTGTATGTACCTCTCTCTATATACTGTATGTACCTCCCTCTCTATATACTGTATGTACCTCTCTCTATATACTGTATGTACCTCTCTCTCTATATACTGTATGTACCTCTCTCTATATATACTGTATGTACCTCCCTCTATATATACTGTATGTACCTCTCGCTCTATATATACTGTATATACCTCTCTCTCTATATACTGTATGTACCTCCCTCTATATATACTGTATGTACCTCTCTCTCTATATATACTGTATGTACCTCTCTATATATATACTGTATGTACCTCTCTCTATATATACTGTATGTACCTCTCTCTCTCTATACTGTATGTACCTATCTCTATATATACTGTATGTACCTCTCTCTCTCTCTATACTGTATTACCTCTTTTTACTGTATGTACCTCTCTATATATATACTGTATGTACCTCTCTATATATATATATATACTGTATGTACCTATCTCTCTATATACTGTATGTACCTATCTCTCTATATACTGTATGTACCTCTCTCTCTCTATACTGTATGTACCTCTCTCTATATATACTGTATGTACCTCTCTCTCTCTATATACTGTATGTACCTCTCTCTCTCTATACTGTATGTACCTCTCTCTCTCTATACTGTATGTACATATCTCTATATATACTGTATGTACCTCTCTCTCTCTCTATACTGTATGTACCTCTCTCTATATATACTGTATGTACCTCTCTCTCTATATACTGTATGTACCTCTCTCTCTATACTGTATGTACCTCTCTCTATATATACTGTATGTACCTCTCTCTCTCTATATACTGTATGTACCTCTCTCTCTCTATACTGTATGTACCTATCTCTCTCTATACTGTATGTACCTCTCTCTATATATACTGTATGTACCTCTCTCTATATACTGTATTATATACCTCTCTCTCTATACTGTATGTACCTCTCTCTATATACTGTATTATATACCTCTCTCTCTATACTGTATGTACCTATCTCTCTATATATACTGTATGTACCTCTCTCTCTATACTGTATGTACCTCTCTCTCTATATATACTGTATGTACCTCTCTCTCTCTCTATACTTTATGTACCTCTCTCTATATACTGTATGTACCTCTCTCTCTATATACTGTATGTACCTCTCTATCTATACTGTATTACCTCTTTTTACTGTATGTACCTCCCTCTATATATACTGTATGTACCTCTCTCTCTCTATATACTGTATGTACCTCTCTCTATATATACTGTATGTACCTCTCTCTCTATATACTGTATGTACCTCTCTCTCTATACTGTATGTACCTCTCTCTCTCTATACTGTATGTACCTCTCTCTATATATACTGTATGTACCTCTCTCTCTATATACTGTATGTACCTCTCTCTCTCTATACTGTATGTACCTCTCTCTATATACTGTATGTACCTCTCTCTATATATACTGTATGTACCTATCTCTCTCTATATACTGTATGTACCTCTCTCTATATATACTGTATGTACCTCTCTCTATATACTGTATGTACCTCTCTCTATATACTGTACAGTATGTACCTCTCTCTATATACTGTATGTACAGTACCTCTCTCTATATACTGTATGTACAGTACCTCTCTCTATATACTGTATGTACCTCTCTCTCTATATATACTGTATGTACCTCTCTCTATATACTGTATGTACCTCTCTCTATATATACTGTATGTACCTCTCTCTATATATACTGTATGTACCTCTCTCTCTATATATACTGTATGTACCTCTCTCTATATACTGTATGTACCTCTCTCTCTATATATACTGTATGTACCTCTCTCTATATATACTGTATGTACCTCTCTCTATATACTGTATGTACCTCTCTCTCTATACTGTATGTACCTCTCTCTCTATATACTGTATGTACCTCTCTCTATATACTGTATGTACCTCTCTCTCTATACTGTATGTACCTCTCTCTCTATATACTGTATGTACCTCTCTCTATATATACTGTATGTACCTCTCTCTCTATATACTGTATGTACCTCTCTCTCTATATACTGTATGTACCTCTCTCTATATACTGTATGTACCTCTCTCTCTATACTGTATGTACCTCTCTCTCTATATACTGTATGTACCTCTCTCTCTATATACTGTATGTACCTCTCTCTATATACTGTATGTACCTCCCTCTCTATATACTGTATGTACCTCTCTCTATATACTGTATGTACCTCTCTCTCTATATACTGTATGTACCTCTCTCTATATATACTGTATGTACCTCCCTCTATATATACTGTATGTACCTCTCGCTCTATATATACTGTATATACCTCTCTCTCTATATACTGTATGTACCTCCCTCTATATATACTGTATGTACCTCTCTCTCTATATATACTGTATGTACCTCTCTCTATATATATTGTATGTACCTCTCTCTATATATACTGTATGTACCTCTCTCTATATATATACTGTATGTACCTCTCTCTCTATACTGTATGTACATCCCTCTATATATACTGTATGTACCTCTCTCTCTATATACTGTATGTACCTCTCTCTATATATACTGTATGTACCTCCCTCTATATATACTGTATGTACCTCTCTCTCTATATACTGTATGTACCTCTCTCTATATATACTGTATGTACCTCCCTCTCTATATACTGTATGTACCTCTCTCTATATATACTGTATGTACCTCCCTCTATATATACTGCATGTACCTCTCTCTATATATACTGTATGTACCTCTCTCTATATATACTGTATGTACCTCTCTCTATATATACTGTATGTACCTCCCTCTATATATACTGTATGTACCTCTCTCTCTATATACTGTATGTACCTCTCTCTATATATACTGTATGTACCTCCCTCTATATATACTGTATGTACCTCTCTCTATATATACTGTATGTACCTCTCTCTATATATACTGTATGTACCTCTCTCTCTATATATACTGTATGTACCTCTCTCTATATACTGTATGTACCTCTCTCTCTATATATACTGTATGTACCTCTCTCTATATATACTGTATGTACCTCTCTCTCTATATATACTGTATGTACCTCTCTCTATATATACTGTATGTACCTCTCTCTCTATATACTGTATGTACCTCTCTCTATATATACTGTATGTACCTCTCTCTATATACTGTATGTACCTCTCTCTATATATATACTGTATGTACCTCTCTCTCTATATACTGTATGTACCTCTCTCTATATATACTGTATGTACCTCTCTCTATATACTGTATGTACCTCTCTCTCTATATACTGTATGTACCTCTCTCTCTATACTGTATGTACCTCTCTCTCTATATACTGTATGTACCTCTCTCTATATATACTGTGTGCACCTCTCTCTATATACTGTATGTACCTCCCTCTCTATATACTGTATGTACCTCTCTCTATATACTGTATGTACCTCTCTCTCTATATACTGTATGTACCTCTCTCTATATATACTGTATGTACCTCCCTCTATATATACTGTATGTACCTCCCTCTATATATACTGTATGTACCTCTCTCTATATATACTGTATGTACCTCTCTCTCTATATACTGTATGTACCTCCCTCTATATATACTGTATGTACCTCTCTCTCTATATATACTGTATGTACCTCTCTCTATATATATTGTATGTACCTCTCTCTATATATATATACTGTATGTACCTCTCTCTCTATACTGTATGTACATCCATCTATATATACTGTATGTACCTCTCTCTCTATATACTGTATGTACCTCTCTCTATATATACTGTATGTACCTCTCTCTCTATATACTGTATGTACCTCCGTCTATATATACTGTATGTACCTCTCTCTCTATATACTGTATGTACCTCTCTCTCTATATACTGTATGTACCTCTCTCTCTATACTGTATGTACCTCTCTCTCTATATACTGTATGCACCTCTCTCTATATATACTGTATGTACCTATCTCTCTATATACTGTATGTACCCCTCTCTATATATACTGTATGCACCTCTCTCTATATATACTGTATGTACCTCTCTCTATATATACTGTATGTACCTCTCTCTATATATACTGTATGTACCTCTCTCTATATATACTGTATGTACCTCTCTCTATATATACTGTATGTACCTCTCTCTATATATACTGTATGTACCTCCCTCTATATATACTGTATGTACCTCTCTCTCTATATACTGTATGTACCTCTCTCTATATATACTGTATGTACCTCCCTCTATATATACTGTATGTACCTCTCTCTATATATACTGTATGTACCTCTCTCTATATATACTGTATGTACCTCTCTCTATATATACTGTATGCACCTCTCTCTCTCTATATACTGTATGTACCTCTCTCTATATACTGTATGTACCTCTCTCTCTATATATACTGTATGTACCTCTCTCTATATATACTGTATGTACCTCTCTCTCTATATATACTGTATGTACCTCTCTCTATATATATACTGTATGTACCTCTCTCTCTATATACTGTATGTACCTCTCTCTATATATACTGTATGTACCTCTCTCTATATACTGTATGTACCTCTCTCTATATATATACTGTATGTACCTCTCTCTCTATATACTGTATGTACCTCTCTCTATATATACTGTATGTACCTCTCTCTATATACTGTATGTACCTCTCTCTCTATATACTGTATGTACCTCTCTCTCTATACTGTATGTACCTCTCTCTCTATATACTGTATGTACCTCTCTCTATATATACTGTATGCACCTCTCTCTATATACTGTATGTACCTCCCTCTCTATATACTGTATGTACCTCTCTCTATATACTGTATGTACCTCTCTCTCTATATACTGTATGTACCTCTCTCTATATATACTGTATGTACCTCCCTCTATATATACTGTATGTACCTCCCTCTATATATACTGTATGTACCTCTCTCTCTATATACTGTATGTACCTCTCTCTATATATACTGTATGTACCTCCCTCTATATATACTGTATGTACCTCCCTCTATATATACTGTATGTACCTCTCTCTCTATATACTGTATGTACCTCTCTCTCTATATACTGTATGTACCTCTCTCTCTCTCTATACTGTATGTACCTCTCTCTCTATATACTGTATACACCTCTCTCTATATATACTGTATGTACCTATCTCTCTATATACTGTATGTACCCCTCTCTATATATACTGTATGCACCTCTCTCTATATATACTGTATGTACCTCTCTCTATATATACTGTATGTACCTCTCTCTATATATACTGTATGTACCTCTCTCTATATATACTGTATGTACCTCCCTCTATATATACTGTATGTACCTCTCTCTCTATATACTGTATGTACCTCTCTCTCTATATATACTGTATGTACCACTCTCTCTATATACTGTATGCACCTCTCTCTCTATATACTGTATGTACCTCCCTCTATATATACTGTATGTACCTCTCTCTCTATATACTGTATGTACCTCTCTCTATATATACTGTATGTACCTCTCTCTATTTATACTGTATGTACCTCTCTCTATATATACTGTATGTACCTCTCTCTCTATATACTGTATGTACCTCTCTCTATATATACTGTATGTACCTCTCTCTATATACAGTATGTACCTCTCTCTCTATATACTGTATGTACCTATCTCTCTATATACTGTATGTACCTCTCTCTCTATACTGTATATACCTATCTCTCTATATACTGTATGTACCTCTCTCTATATATACTGTATGTACCCCTCTCTCTATACTGTATGTACCTCTCTCTCTATATACTGTATGCACCTCTCTCTCTATATACTGTATGTACCTCTCTCTCTATATACTGTATGTACCCCTCTCTATATATACTGTATGCACCTCTCTCTATATATACTGTATGTACCTCTCTCTATATATACTGTATGTACCTCTCTCTATATATACTGTATGTACCTCTCTCTATATATACTGTATGTACCTCTCTCTATATATACTGTATGTACCTCTCTATATATACTGTATGTACCTCTCTCTCTATACTGTATATACCTCTCTCTCTATATACTGTATGTACCTTTCTCTCTATATATACTGTATGTACCTCTCTCTCTATATACTGTATGTACCTCTCTCTCTATATACTGTATGCACCTCTCTCTCTATATACTGTATGTACCTCTCTCTCTATACTGTATATACCTATCTCTCTATATACTGTATGTACCTCTCTCTCTATACTGTATGTACCTCTCTCTCTATATACTGTATGTACCTCCCTCTATATATACTGTATGTACCTCTCTCTATATATACTGTATGTACCTCTCTCTATATATATACTGTATGTACCTCTCTCTCTATATACTGTATGTACCTCTCTCTATATATACTGTATGTACCTCTCTCTATATACTGTATGTACCTCTCTCTATATATATACTGTATGTACCTCTCTCTCTATATACTGTATGTACCTCTCTCTATATATACTGTATGTACCTCTCTCTATATACTGTATGTACCTCTCTCTCTATATACTGTATGTACCTCTCTCTCTATACTGTATGTACCTCTCTCTCTATATACTGTATGTACCTCTCTCTATATATACTGTATGTACCTCTCTCTATATATACTGTATGTACCTCTCTCTCTATACTGTATGTACCTCTCTCTCTATATACTGTATGTACCTCTCTCTATATATACTGTATGTACCTCTCTCTATATATACTGTATGTACCTCCCTCTATATATACTGTATGTACCTCTCTCTCTATATACTGTATGCACCTCTCTCTATATATACTGTATGTACCTCTCTCTATATATACTGTATGTACCTCTCTCTATATATACTGTATGCACCTCTCTCTATATATACTGTATGTACCTCTCTCTATATATACTGTATGTACCTCTCTCTATATATACTGTATGTACCTCTCTCTATATATACTGTATGTACCTCTCTCTATATATACTGTATGCGCCTCTCTCTATATATACTGTATGTACCTCTCTCTATATATACTGTATGTACCTCTCTCTATATATACTGTATGTACCTCTCTCTATATATACTGTATGTACCTCTCTCTCTATATACTGTATGTACCTCTCTCTATATATACTGTATGTACCTATCTCTATATATACTGTATGTACCTCTCTCTATATACTGTATGTACCTCTCTCTCTATATATACTGTATGTACCTCCCTCTATATATACTGTATGTACCTCTCTCTATATATACTGTATGTACCTCTCTCTCTATATATACTGTATGTACCTCTCTCTATATATACTGTATGTACCTCTCTCTCTATATATACTGTATGTACCTCCCTCTATATATACTGTATGTACCTCTCTCTATATATACTGTATGTACCTCCCTCTATATACTGTATGTACCTCTCTCTCTTTACTGTATGTACCTCCCTCTATATATACTGTATGTACCTCTCTCTCTATATACTGTATGTACCTCTCTCTATATATACTGTATGTACCTCCCTCTCTATATACTGTATGTACCTCTCTCTATATATACTGTATGTACCTCCCTCTATATATACTGCATGTACCTCTCTCTATATATACTGTATGTACCTCTCTCTATATATACTGTATGTACCTCTCTCTATATATACTGTATGTACCTCCCTCTATATATACTGTATGTACCTCTCTCTCTATATACTGTATGTACCTCTCTCTATATATACTGTATGTACCTCCCTCTATATATACTGTATGTACCTCTCTCTATATATACTGTATGTACCTCTCTCTATATATACTGTATGTACCTCTCTCTCTATATATACTGTATGTACCTCTCTCTATATACTGTATGTACCTCTCTCTCTATATATACTGTATGTACCTCTCTCTATATATACTGTATGTACCTCTCTCTCTATATATACTGTATGTACCTCTCTCTATATATACTGTATGTACCTCTCTCTCTATATACTGTATGTACCTCTCTCTATATATACTGTATGTACCTCTCTCTATATACTGTATGTACCTCTCTCTATATATATACTGTATGTACCTCTCTCTCTATATACTGTATGTACCTCTCTCTATATATACTGTATGTACCTCTCTCTATATACTGTATGTACCTCTCTCTCTATATACTGTATGTACCTCTCTCTCTATACTGTATGTACCTCTCTCTCTATATACTGTATGTACCTCTCTCTATATATACTGTGTGCACCTCTCTCTATATACTGTATGTACCTCCCTCTCTATATACTGTATGTACCTCTCTCTATATACTGTATGTACCTCTCTCTCTATATACTGTATGTACCTCTCTCTATATATACTGTATGTACCTCCCTCTATATATACTGTATGTACCTCCCTCTATATATACTGTATGTACCTCTCTCTATATATACTGTATGTACCTCTCTCTCTATATACTGTATGTACCTCCCTCTATATATACTGTATGTACCTCTCTCTCTATATATACTGTATGTACCTCTCTCTATATATATTGTATGTACCTCTCTCTATATATATATACTGTATGTACCTCTCTCTCTATACTGTATGTACATCCATCTATATATACTGTATGTACCTCTCTCTCTATATACTGTATGTACCTCTCTCTATATATACTGTATGTACCTCTCTCTCTATATACTGTATGTACCTCCGTCTATATATACTGTATGTACCTCTCTCTCTATATACTGTATGTACCTCTCTCTCTATATACTGTATGTACCTCTCTCTCTATACTGTATGTACCTCTCTCTCTATATACTGTATGCACCTCTCTCTATATATACTGTATGTACCTATCTCTCTATATACTGTATGTACCCCTCTCTATATATACTGTATGCACCTCTCTCTATATATACTGTATGTACCTCTCTCTATATATACTGTATGTACCTCTCTCTATATATACTGTATGTACCTCTCTCTATATATACTGTATGTACCTCTCTCTATATATACTGTATGTACCTCTCTCTATATATACTGTATGTACCTCCCTCTATATATACTGTATGTACCTCTCTCTCTATATACTGTATGTACCTCTCTCTATATATACTGTATGTACCTCCCTCTATATATACTGTATGTACCTCTCTCTATATATACTGTATGTACCTCTCTCTATATATACTGTATGTACCTCTCTCTATATATACTGTATGCACCTCTCTCTCTCTATATACTGTATGTACCTCTCTCTATATACTGTATGTACCTCTCTCTCTATATATACTGTATGTACCTCTCTCTATATATACTGTATGTACCTCTCTCTCTATATATACTGTATGTACCTCTCTCTATATATATACTGTATGTACCTCTCTCTCTATATACTGTATGTACCTCTCTCTATATATACTGTATGTACCTCTCTCTATATACTGTATGTACCTCTCTCTATATATATACTGTATGTACCTCTCTCTCTATATACTGTATGTACCTCTCTCTATATATACTGTATGTACCTCTCTCTATATACTGTATGTACCTCTCTCTCTATATACTGTATGTACCTCTCTCTCTATACTGTATGTACCTCTCTCTCTATATACTGTATGTACCTCTCTCTATATATACTGTATGCACCTCTCTCTATATACTGTATGTACCTCCCTCTCTATATACTGTATGTACCTCTCTCTATATACTGTATGTACCTCTCTCTCTATATACTGTATGTACCTCTCTCTATATATACTGTATGTACCTCCCTCTATATATACTGTATGTACCTCCCTCTATATATACTGTATGTACCTCTCTCTCTATATACTGTATGTACCTCTCTCTATATATACTGTATGTACCTCCCTCTATATATACTGTATGTACCTCCCTCTATATATACTGTATGTACCTCTCTCTCTATATACTGTATGTACCTCTCTCTCTATATACTGTATGTACCTCTCTCTCTCTCTATACTGTATGTACCTCTCTCTCTATATACTGTATACACCTCTCTCTATATATACTGTATGTACCTATCTCTCTATATACTGTATGTACCCCTCTCTATATATACTGTATGCACCTCTCTCTATATATACTGTATGTACCTCTCTCTATATATACTGTATGTACCTCTCTCTATATATACTGTATGTACCTCTCTCTATATATACTGTATGTACCTCCCTCTATATATACTGTATGTACCTCTCTCTCTATATACTGTATGTACCTCTCTCTCTATATATACTGTATGTACCACTCTCTCTATATACTGTATGCACCTCTCTCTCTATATACTGTATGTACCTCCCTCTATATATACTGTATGTACCTCTCTCTCTATATACTGTATGTACCTCTCTCTATATATACTGTATGTACCTCTCTCTATTTATACTGTATGTACCTCTCTCTATATATACTGTATGTACCTCTCTCTCTATATACTGTATGTACCTCTCTCTATATATACTGTATGTACCTCTCTCTATATACAGTATGTACCTCTCTCTCTATATACTGTATGTACCTATCTCTCTATATACTGTATGTACCTCTCTCTCTATACTGTATATACCTATCTCTCTATATACTGTATGTACCTCTCTCTATATATACTGTATGTACCCCTCTCTCTATACTGTATGTACCTCTCTCTCTATATACTGTATGCACCTCTCTCTCTATATACTGTATGTACCTCTCTCTCTATATACTGTATGTACCCCTCTCTATATATACTGTATGCACCTCTCTCTATATATACTGTATGTACCTCTCTCTATATATACTGTATGTACCTCTCTCTATATATACTGTATGTACCTCTCTCTATATATACTGTATGTACCTCTCTCTATATATACTGTATGTACCTCTCTATATATACTGTATGTACCTCTCTCTCTATACTGTATATACCTCTCTCTCTATATACTGTATGTACCTTTCTCTCTATATATACTGTATGTACCTCTCTCTCTATATACTGTATGTACCTCTCTCTCTATATACTGTATGCACCTCTCTCTCTATATACTGTATGTACCTCTCTCTCTATACTGTATATACCTATCTCTCTATATACTGTATGTACCTCTCTCTCTATACTGTATGTACCTCTCTCTCTATATACTGTATGTACCTCCCTCTATATATACTGTATGTACCTCTCTCTATATATACTGTATGTACCTCTCTCTATATATATACTGTATGTACCTCTCTCTCTATATACTGTATGTACCTCTCTCTATATATACTGTATGTACCTCTCTCTATATACTGTATGTACCTCTCTCTATATATATACTGTATGTACCTCTCTCTCTATATACTGTATGTACCTCTCTCTATATATACTGTATGTACCTCTCTCTATATACTGTATGTACCTCTCTCTCTATATACTGTATGTACCTCTCTCTCTATACTGTATGTACCTCTCTCTCTATATACTGTATGTACCTCTCTCTATATATACTGTATGTACCTCTCTCTATATATACTGTATGTACCTCTCTCTCTATACTGTATGTACCTCTCTCTCTATATACTGTATGTACCTCTCTCTATATATACTGTATGTACCTCTCTCTATATATACTGTATGTACCTCCCTCTATATATACTGTATGTACCTCTCTCTCTATATACTGTATGCACCTCTCTCTATATATACTGTATGTACCTCTCTCTATATATACTGTATGTACCTCTCTCTATATATACTGTATGCACCTCTCTCTATATATACTGTATGTACCTCTCTCTATATATACTGTATGTACCTCTCTCTATATATACTGTATGTACCTCTCTCTATATATACTGTATGTACCTCTCTCTATATATACTGTATGCGCCTCTCTCTATATATACTGTATGTACCTCTCTCTATATATACTGTATGTACCTCTCTCTATATATACTGTATGTACCTCTCTCTATATATACTGTATGTACCTCTCTCTCTATATACTGTATGTACCTCTCTCTATATATACTGTATGTACCTATCTCTATATATACTGTATGTACCTCTCTCTATATACTGTATGTACCTCTCTCTCTATATATACTGTATGTACCTCCCTCTATATATACTGTATGTACCTCTCTCTATATATACTGTATGTACCTCTCTCTCTATATATACTGTATGTACCTCTCTCTATATATACTGTATGTACCTCTCTCTCTATATATACTGTATGTACCTCCCTCTATATATACTGTATGTACCTCTCTCTATATATACTGTATGTACCTCTCTCTCTAAATATACTGTATGTACCTCCCTCTATATACTGTATGTACCTCTCTCTCTTTACTGTATGTACCTCCCTCTATATATACTGTATGTACCTCTCTCTCTATATACTGTATGTACCTCTCTCTATATATACTGTATGTACCTCTCTCTATATATATACTGTATGTACCTCTCTCTCTATACTGTATGTACCTCTCTCTATATATACTGTATGTACCTCTCTCTATATATACTGTATGTACCTCTCTCTCTATATATACTGTATGTACCTCTCTCTCTATATACTGTATGCACCTCTCTCTATATATACTGTATGTACCTCTCTCTATATATACTGTATGTACCTCTCTCTATATATACTGTATGTACCTCCCTCTATATATACTGTATGTACCTCTCTCTCTATATACTGTATGCACCTCTCTCTATATATACTGTATGTACCTCTCTCTATATATACTGTATGCACCTCTCTCTATATATACTGTATGTACCGTATGTACCTATCTCTATACTGTATGTACCTCCCTCTATATATACTGTATGTACCTCTCTCTCTATATACTGTATGTACCTCTCTCTATATATACTGTATGTACCTCTCTCTATATATACTGTATGCACCTCTCTCTATATATACTGTATGTACCTCTCTCTATATATACTGTATGTACCTCTCTCTATATATACTGTATGTACCTCTCTCTATATATACTGTATGTACCTCTCTCTATATATACTGTATGTACCTCTCTCTATATATACTGTATGTACCTCTCTCTATATACTGTATGTACCTCTCTCTATATACTGTATGCACCTCTCTCTATATATACTGTATGTACCTCTCTCTCTTTACTGTATGTACCTCCCTCTATATATACTGTATGTACCTATCTCTCTATATACTGTATGTACCTCTCTCTATATATACTGTATGTACCTCTCTCTCTATATACTGTATGTACCTCTCTCTCTATATATACTGTATGTACCTCCCTCTATATACTGTATGTACCTCTCTCTATATATACTGTATGTACCTCCCTCTATATATACTGTATGTACCTCTCTCTCTATATACTGTATGTACCTCTCTCTATATATACTGTATGTACCTCTCTCTCTATATACTGTATGTACCTCTCTCTATATATACTGTATGTACCTCTCTCTATATATACTGTATGTACCTCTCTCTCTATATACTGTATGTACCTCTCTCTATATATACTGTATGTACCTCCCTCTATATATACTGTATGTACCTCTCTCTCTATATACTGTATGTACCTCTCTCTATATATACTGTATGTACCTCTCTCTATATATACTGTATGTACCTCTCTCTCTATATACTGTATGTACCTCTCTCTATATATACTGTATGTACCTCTCTCTCTATATACTGTATGTACCTCTCTCTATATATACTGTATGTACCTCTCTCTATATATACTGTATGTACCTCTCTCTCTATATACTGTATGTACCTCTCTCTATATATACTGTATGTACCTCTCTCTCTATATATACTGTATGTACCTCCCTCTATATAATGTATGTACCTCTCTCTCTATATATACTGTATGTACCTCTCTCTCTATATACTGTATGTACCTCTCTCTATATATACTGTATGTACCTCTCTCTATATATACTGTATGTACCTCTCTCTATATATACTGTATGTACCTCCCTCTATATATACTGTATGTACCTCTCTCTCTATATACTGTATGTACCTCTCTCTCTATATATACTGTATGTACCACTCTCTCTATATACTGTATGCACCTCTCTCTCTATATACTGTATGTACCTCCCTCTATATATACTGTATGTACCTCTCTCTCTATATACTGTATGTACCTCTCTCTATATATACTGTATGTACCTCTCTCTATTTATACTGTATGTACCTCTCTCTATATATACTGTATGTACCTCTCTCTCTATATACTGTATGTACCTCTCTCTATATATACTGTATGTACCTCTCTCTATATACAGTATGTACCTCTCTCTCTATATACTGTATGTACCTATCTCTCTATATACTGTATGTACCTCTCTCTCTATACTGTATATACCTATCTCTCTATATACTGTATGTACCTCTCTCTATATATACTGTATGTACCCCTCTCTCTATACTGTATGTACCTCTCTCTCTATATACTGTATGCACCTCTCTCTCTATATACTGTATGTACCTCTCTCTCTATATACTGTATGTACCCCTCTCTATATATACTGTATGCACCTCTCTCTATATATACTGTATGTACCTCTCTCTATATATACTGTATGTACCTCTCTCTATATATACTGTATGTACCTCTCTCTATATATACTGTATGTACCTCTCTCTATATATACTGTATGTACCTCTCTATATATACTGTATGTACCTCTCTCTCTATACTGTATATACCTCTCTCTCTATATACTGTATGTACCTCTCTCTCTATATATACTGTATGTACCTCTCTCTCTATATACTGTATGTACCTCTCTCTCTATATACTGTATGCACCTCTCTCTCTATATACTGTATGTACCTCTCTCTCTATACTGTATATACCTATCTCTCTATATACTGTATGTACCTCTCTCTCTATACTGTATGTACCTCTCTCTCTATATACTGTATGTACCTCCCTCTATATATACTGTATGTACCTCTCTCTATATATACTGTATGTACCTCTCTCTATATATATACTGTATGTACCTCTCTCTCTATATACTGTATGTACCTCTCTCTATATATACTGTATGTACCTCTCTCTATATACTGTATGTACCTCTCTATATATATATACTGTATGTACCTCTCTCTATATATACTGTATGTACCTCTCTCTATATATACTGTATGTACCTCTCTCTATATACTGTATGTACCTCTCTCTCTATATACTGTATGTACCTCTCTCTCTATACTGTATGTACCTCTCTCTCTATATACTGTATGTACCTCTCTCTATATATACTGTATGTACCTCTCTCTATATATACTGTATGTACCTCTCTCTCTATACTGTATGTACCTCTCTCTCTATATACTGTATGTACCTCTCTCTATATATACTGTATGTACCTCTCTCTATATATACTGTATGTACCTCCCTCTATATATACTGTATGTACCTCTCTCTCTATATACTGTATGCACCTCTCTCTATATATACTGTATGTACCTCTCTCTATATATACTGTATGTACCTCTCTCTATATATACTGTATGCACCTCTCTCTATATATACTGTATGTACCTCTCTCTATATATACTGTATGTACCTCTCTCTATATATACTGTATGTACCTCTCTCTATATATACTGTATGTACCTCTCTCTATATATACTGTATGCGCCTCTCTCTATATATACTGTATGTACCTCTCTCTATATATACTGTATGTACCTCTCTCTATATATACTGTATGTACCTCTCTCTATATATACTGTATGTACCTCTCTCTCTATATACTGTATGTACCTCTCTCTATATATACTGTATGTACCTATCTCTATATATACTGTATGTACCTCTCTCTATATACTGTATGTACCTCTCTCTCTATATATACTGTATGTACCTCCCTCTATATATACTGTATGTACCTCTCTCTATATATACTGTATGTACCTCTCTCTCTATATATACTGTATGTACCTCTCTCTATATATACTGTATGTACCTCTCTCTCTATATATACTGTATGTACCTCCCTCTATATATACTGTATGTACCTCTCTCTATATATACTGTATGTACCTCTCTCTCTAAATATACTGTATGTACCTCCCTCTATATACTGTATGTACCTCTCTCTCTTTACTGTATGTACCTCCCTCTATATATACTGTATGTACCTCTCTCTCTATATACTGTATGTACCTCTCTCTATATATACTGTATGTACCTCTCTCTATATATACTGTATGCGCCTCTCTCTATATATACTGTATGTACCTCTCTCTATATATACTGTATGTACCTCTCTCTATATATACTGTATGTACCTCTCTCTCTATATACTGTATGTACCTCTCTCTATATATACTGTATGTACCTCTCTCTATATATACTGTATGTACCTCCCTCTATATATACTGTATGCACCTCTCTCTATATATACTGTATGTACCTCTCTCTATATATACTGTATGTACCTCTCTCTATATATACTGTATGTACCTCTCTCTATATATACTGTATGTACCTCTCTCTATATATACTGTATGTACCTCTCTCTATATATACTGTATGTACCTCTCTCTATATACTGTATGTACCTCTCTCTATATACTGTATGCACCTCTCTCTATATATACTGTATGTACCTCTCTCTCTTTACTGTATGTACCTCCCTCTATATATACTGTATGTACCTATCTCTCTATATACTGTATGTACCTCTCTCTATATATACTGTATGTACCTCTCTCTCTATATACTGTATGTACCTCTCTCTCTATATATACTGTATGTACCTCCCTCTATATACTGTATGTACCTCTCTCTATATATACTGTATGTACCTCCCTCTATATATACTGTATGTACCTCTCTCTCTATATACTGTATGTACCTATCTCTATATATACTGTATGTACCTCCCTCTATATACTGTATGTACCTCTCTCTCTATATACTGTATGTACCTCTCTCTATATATACTGTATGTACCTCTCTCTCTATATATACTGTATGTACCTCCCTCTATATAATGTATGTACCTCTCTCTCTATATATACTGTATGTGCCTCTCTCTCTATACTGTATGTACCTCTCTCTATATATACTGTATGTACCTCTCTCTATATATACTGTATGTACCTCTCTCTATATATACTGTATGTACCTCCCTCTATATATACTGTATGTACCTCTCTCTATATACTGTATGTACCTCTCTCTATATATACTGTATGTACCTCTCTCTATATATACTGTATGTACCTCCCTCTATATATACTGTATGTACCTCTCTCTATATACTGTATGTACCTCCCTCTATATATACTGTATGTACCTCTCTCTATATACTGTATGTACCTCTCTCTATATATACTGTATGTACCTCTCTCTATATATACTGTATGTACCTCTCTCTCTATATATACTGTATGTACCTCTCTCTCTATATATACTGTATGTGCCTCTCTCTCTATACTGTATGTACCTCTCTCTATATATACTGTATGTACCTCTCTCTATATATACTGTATGTACCTCTCTCTATATATACTGTATGTACCTCCCTCTATATATACTGTATGTACCTCTCTCTATATACTGTATGTACCTCTCTCTATATACTGTACAGTATGTACATCTCTCTATATACTGTATGTACCTCTCTCTATATACTGTATGTACCTCTCTCTCTATATATACTGTATGTACCTATCTCTATATACTGTATGTACCTCTCTCTCTATATACTGTATGTACCTCTCTCTCTATATATACTGTATGTACCTCTCTCTATATATACTGTATGTACCTCTCTCTCTATATACTGTATGTACCTCTCTCTATATATACTGTATGTACCTCTCTCTCTATATACTGTATGTACCTCTCTCTCTACCTCTTTCTTTCTCCTTTCACTCTCCTCTCTCTCTCTCTCTCTCTCTCTCTCTCTCTCTCTCTCTCTCTCTCTCCTCTCTCTCTCTATATATATATATATATATATATATATATATATATATATATATATATATATATATATATATATATATATATATATATACCTCTCTCTTTCTAACCTTTATATACCTCTGTCTCTATACTTCTTTCGTTCTTCGGGTATATTTAGCTCTCTCTCTGTTTACAGTATCACCCTCTCTCTCTGTACTCTCTCTCTCTGTACTGTATACACAACCCCTCCCTCTCAAAGCACACACACCACACACCACACACCCACACACACACACACACACACACACACACACACACACACACACACACACACACACACACACACACACACACACACACACACACACACACACACACACACACACACACACACACACACACACACACACTGAAAGAGTGGACCTGCTAGTTTCCAAACCCTATCAAAACTACAGAATAGCCCAACAGATCAGCTTTGCAACAGACAGGATGTCTCTGTATACTCCCCCCCCCCCCTCCCCCCTCTCTCTCTCTTTCTCTACTTCAGTAGAACCTTTGTTATCTGCAGGCCTGACAGGACATGTGCAGATGTTAAATCCAGATCTGTTCTACTGAGGCCTCTCTGACTTCAGAGGAAGTGATCTCTGTCTGCATGTCTGCCAGTAGATGTGAAGGTGTTAACCTGTCCTGTTAGAATATACCTCAAAGCTGCTTCAAAGACG
>NW_028170697.1:0-10000 GCF_963971535.1 Notolepis coatsorum | reverse complement strand
CGCTAACACTGCCAATTGTGTTAGTAGGGACGACTGACCAAGCCGGAGGTACCGCTGACAGCTGGATTCAATCCCAGAGTCTTTGCGGTGGTAGGCGAGTGCTTAGTCCACTGCGCTACCCAGCCGCACCCTATCCAATGCATTTATGATACAATCTACCGCTTGTTGGTTAGTGGCTGTGCTCTCAACCCAGCTTCCTGCTGAGCCCCTGAATGAGATTTCCCTCCTTATCTTCCTCACATGTGTCTGGGGGAACCTCTTTATCCTCTCTGTACGTCCAGGTCGACATTACATCAACTTAAGTAACATCATCTGATAATACTTTTAATGATCTGTGGATTACATTGCCTCCTAAACATTCGGATATCAAGATAAACACAGAGTTTATTCTAGTTTTATTTATCAATGATTGCTGATTATGACATCTTCCTCTGACCTCTCCGATAAAATACATATATGCGTGGGGTGAGTGACTGTGTGTAATGTATGTGTAACTAGGAGGGATATGAGTTATAGATCGTATAGCTTTACACTCTGCTCTATTGGAACTATCCCTTTAATCCATTCTAATAATGAAAAAACGTTCACATGCACACACCCATTTGCCTGGCCACACCCACATCTGCTCCTATATAAGCGGGGTCGTGCCACACAATCAGCTCCTTCCCTACTTTCACCACAGAGAAGTTTTGTGTATACACCACTTTAGTTTAGTGCTAAAAGTAGTTAGTTAGTTAGAAGGATGCAAGCTTGGTGTTTCATTATGAGAATATCTCCGAGCTCAAGTCGGCTGCAGCCCGCGTACAATGGGGCTTACTGCCGATGCCACTGTTTCTGGTAAACACCGTTCTGTGAGAGGGACGTGTGTTGCCTTTTTCCTTTTTTCTTTTGGATAAAAAGAGGAAGAGACAGCGGCTGTCAGAAGTGTTGGCCTGTATCGCTATTTCTCACGTTATACAGCTTCAGTAGTAGCCGCTTAGCTTGCTACTGTGTTAGCTGGTGGCTATCGATAGCCGGTAGAAGCGAACTGTTAGCCAGTTAGCTGTTAGGCTAAGTCGTTAGCTGGCGGCTACGCTCAGCTAGAAACGTTAGCTTGATGCTATCAGTTAGCCTGGAGTTAGCTGTTAGCTTGTGCTACAACTAGGGATGCTCGATATTGGCTTTTTTACAGATACCGATATACCGATATTGTCCAACTCTTAATTTTTTCCGATACCGATATCAACCGATACCGATATATGCAGGGTCCCCCCCCCCCCCAAAAAACGGAATAATTTCAGGTAATTAACATTACATATCTCTTGTTGTGGAATTAACACAACATTATGCATACTTTTTACAATAAATAAAATCAGAATTTGTTCTTACTTGCTTGCCTGGGTAAATAAAGGTTATAGAAATGTAAAAATATATATATATATAATTTTTTTTGAAAACCGATACCGATATTTTCCGATATCACATTTTAATGCCAATATCGGCCGATAATATCGGTAGGCCGATAATATCGGACATCCCTAGCTACAACCATTGGCGCTAGCCGTGAGGAGGTAGCGGGCCCTTGCACAAAAAATAACGAGTGGCAAGTTTTCACACATAACAGAGCCGTGGATAAAACCTGTTTTCAAACGAGGTTATCGGCTGTGGCTGGCGTGCGTGATGTACAGCTTTACTCTACGGGTTATGTGCTTCATCTGGCGCGCCATGCACCTGGTGTCACGGCTCTGCTTTTTTCTTTTGGCGTCGTATCAGGGGTGAGGTGGTGAGGGGGTGGGTGAAATTATTCCCCGGTTTGCCCCCCCCCCTCAAATATTCTTTTGTTTACAAAACGTGTGTTGATTCACTATATTTTTTGGGGATACGGTGTAAACCCTCAGCTACTGCTCGGGTTGCGCTCTTGCTTAGGGAGTGGTGCAGTTTTCTCTGAAAATAGTTTTTGGTCGCTATTATGTATGACTTAGCAAGGCCTGTAGCTAGCTTTTACTGATTAGCCAGGAGGTTGGGCCTCCTGCCTCTCAGTCTCCCTGTCGGCTGAGGGGTCAGCGCGTCACAGGGAGGGGGAAGGGGGGGGGGGGGGGGTTCCCTGGTTCCACTCCATATTAGGATGGGTGGGTCACAGGATTTCCCCTGGCCATGGAATACGTCACTGGGCGCATTTTCCTATTGGCCATGAGACATCCGTGAGTTTTCAGGCTCTGTGCTGCAGACCGCTGTCATTGTCAAAGTTGGATGATGCGATGCATTCGAAAACTGTTTGTTTTCTGCTCTGCTCTCTATTAAAGTGTCTATTGGGTCGTTGGTCACTTGGCCCAATTATTACATATATCTTTTTCAATTGCTACTCATGTAGAGGTCTCTCTGGGGGAACTTCTGTCTTCCCCTCTTATGTAAAGAGCAGAATTGACAGGGTTTACCCTCAGACACGTCATATGAGACCCGTGTCTGTGTCTTATAATATAATAATAAATAATAATAATGCAGGACCTGTTGCAGAGGTCTTTATTCGGCATGCAACGACACTCAATGTTTTAGCGGTACACACACAGCGGTTAGTTTTTAGCACACACACCGGAACACACACGCATGCATTGTCTCTTTAGAATCGCCGATGCGATTCGTCTCTGCGATTACCCATCCCGTCGTCCTTTCCCCCCAAGGGCAGCCGGGAGCAGACAGGCGTCAACGTGAGCCGCGCCAGGGGACCAATCCAAGTGCTCCTGTCCGTCTTCGTCAAGGACACCACAGCGTTAGCGATCTGTTGTTGTGCATGTTTTTCCCTTGGGTTTATCTTATCGGGGGGAAACCCTTGCGAGCACGGGGAGAACATGCAAACTCCACACAGAAAGGCCTGGGAGATACCCCACCTGGGTACCTGGCATCATGGAAACCTGGTCCCCAAGCGGGAATCGAACCCTGGACCTTCTTGCTGTGAGGCGACAGTGTTAACCACTACACCACCGTGCCGCAGCAGGCCAGCTTCCTGCTGCTCGTCCCAGAGAGCATAGAGGAAACGTTGTCTGGTGTTTCTTATTAGAATTTGCCATCGATATGTTTCGGGTTCTCGACGTGCATATAGCACTGGTCCTGGGTGCTTTTGATGTGGAACCACTTTATGGCTGGCGTGCCTTGGTTGCCCAATTCATAGAAACAGCGTTTTCTATGCGGGCGGCTGGGAAGGAGATTTTTATCTCTACCGAGCGCCAGTGCACTAGGTTCGACTCGACGGCTCACGTGCATCTTCGGGGGGAGATGACGGAGTAGATCAAAACACCACCTCACGCCCATGAGGTGGGCCACCAGGAGCAGTGCGTTCGCGTACCGACCGTCTTGGTGGCGCCCTCTCTGATGTTTTGGATCGACCAGCGTACCTACCCCCCTCTTAGGACTGGGGATGGTGGCGTGACTAGGAGACGGGACTGGTTCAGTTTAACCCGTTGCCCGCCGGGGCACAGGTCTTGGTACCCCGAAGGACTTTGTGCTTTTCCGGGTGGAAAATGCCGGGTCGGACCGGGCGTCGCAGGGATTGATGTTGTGGATGTGTGTGTAATATGTATGCCACCACGAGTTGCCCTTAACAGTGACGTGCTTGGTCCATACTGTGTTGTACCTTGCGCTGTGTTAGGGGGCTTGGTCCTTCTCCATTTGTTTCACCCCTCCCTCCATGCTAGGACGGGGATGGGAGGGGGCTGTCAGGGAGGTTGTTGTCAACTCCCCTAGGCATCCCTGTGTAGGTCCCGGTCCGCCGGGCCCAGGTCCGAACTCGTTCTCGTCGACCTGTTGGCCTGGATTAACCCTTTGAAAACTGAAACACTTGTGCTGCTTGTATAGCCTGTGTATACACGCAGTTATGTTTCTGAGTTTTTCTTTGTGGGTTAAGGGAACAACCGCCTCCTGTTAAATTAAACATAGGGGGGTGGTAGGTTCCCCGGTGTGTTGGTAGCAGAGTCGACTCTCGGGTTGAGGCCGGGCCTGACCCCGTCTGCCAGAGAGTATGCCCCCGCATATTTCATGACGTCTGCCAATTGCGTCAGCCTCTTCTTTGAACCTCGAACCCGCTGGAATTGGCGGGGTCGGGTTTGTGGAGGTTGTGACATGGTGCACAGCATACCGAACACCCCTTCTGCCGGGATACTGTTCTTGCAGTAGACCCTTAAGCGTCTGTCTAGTCCGCAGTGCTCCGGGCACAGGTCAAGTTCTGCTCTTGGGGCCTGTTGCCTGGATTGAGGGATCAACCTCCTTGGAGGGTTGTCTCGCCGGCACGCCGACTGGCCCCACAGTGTTGTGGGAGGGTAGCCTCTTGAGGAGAGTGCTTCAGAGCGGCGTGCCAAAGGGGGGAAGGGCCTTCACTTGATTTGGGCCCTGTCCGACACGCTGGCGATGTGGGGGGTAATGTCACCAGTGACCGTCTGGTGGGGTCTCGATGCCGCGGCCTCGTTGACCTCACCAGGGATATGAGGACTGTGTGTAACTAGGAGGGATATGAGGACTGTGTGTAACTAGGAGGGATATGAGGACTGTGTGTATGTGTAACTAGGAGGGATATGAGGACTGTGTGTATGAGTAACTAGGAGGGATATGAGGACTGTGTGTATGTGTAACTAGGAGGGATATGATGACTGTGTGTGGCAAGGTGGCAGCAGTGTAGATTAGAACGTTAGCAAAGGAAGTCAGACCGGAAGACGGTTGCGACCCGGATAAAGGAGAGGTTTAGCTAGAAATGTATTACATTCTACGATGGACTTGAGAGAGGATTGTGCCGTTCCACCAGCTAAGAAAGCCAAGAAGAGCTGCAAATATCTCGCCAAGTGGGAGGAGACGTTCCCGTACCTCACGAAAAGCAACGTTTCAACACTATGCTTTTTGTAAATTATGCCGCGCTGATTTCAATGTTGCACACGGAGGAAGAAGCGACGTCAGTCAGCATGACCAATCGGCAAAACATAGGCGAAATTTTCCATCTTTTCAAATGCCAATGTTGACAGCTATGACTAGGAGGGATATGAGGACTGTGTGTATGTGTAACTATAGGGATATGAGGACTGTGTGTATGTATAACTAGGAGGTATATGAGGACTGTGTGTATGTGTAACTAGGAGGGATATGAGGACTGTGTGTAACTAGGAGGGATATGAGGACTGTGTGTAACTAGGAGGGATATGAGGACTGTGTGTATGTGTAACTAGGAGGGATATGAGGACTGTGTGTAAGTGTAACTAGGAGGGATATGAGGACTGTGTGTAACTAGGAGGGATATGAGGACTGTGTGTAAGTGTAACTAGGAGGGATATGAGGACTGTGTGTAACTAGGAGGGATATGAGGACTGTGTGTATGAGTAACTAGGAGGGATATGAGGACTGTGTGTATGTATAACTAGGAGGTATATGAGGACTGTGTGTATGTGTAACTAGGAGGGATATGAGGACTGTGTGTAACTAGGAGGGATATGAGGACTGTGTGTATGTGTAACTAGGAGGGATATGAGGACTGTGTGTAACTAGGAGGGATATGAGGACTGTGTGTATGTGTAACTAGGAGGGATATGAGGACTGTGTGTATGAGTAACTAGGAGGGATATGAGGACTGTGTGTATGTATAACTAGGAGGTATATGAGGACTGTGTGTAACTAGGAGGGATATGAGGACAGTGTGTAACTAGGAGGGATATGAGGACTGTGTGTATGTATAACTAGGAGGTATATGAGGACTGTGTGTAACTAGGAGGGATATGAGGACAGTGTGTAACTAGGAAGGATATGAGGACTGTGTGTAACTAGGAAGGATATGAGGACTGTGTGTAACTAGGAGGGATATGAGGACTGTGTGTATGTATAACTAGGAGGTATATGAGGACTGTGTGTAACTAGGAGGGATATGAGGACTGTGTGTAACTAGGAAGGATATGAGGACTGTGTGTATGAGTAACTAGGAGGGATATGAGGACTGTGTGTATGAGTAACTAGGAGGGATATGAGGACTGTGGATCCCCATTAGTCTACACCAAAGTGAGACTACTCTTCCTGGGGTCCAAACATTAAAAATACAAACACACACACAAAAAGTTAAATAAAAATATAAAACCACAAACATTGAAGAAAACATCACAACGAACAAAACAGTGAATAAAAGCTCACTCAATATTCATAAGTTAGATATCACAATTCTCAACCATAAAATACAAATTACATATTCAGTCCATAAGAACAAAACAGATACAAATCATTTTTTTCATATTATAGCATAACTTTTCTCAAGTCACCGATCACCTTTATATTTCCATACTAATTTCCATAATAAGTCAATGACCAAAATGTAACTCATTATTCATGAGTGCAATTTTTAACTTTTTTTTTTAACATACATTTGTTCCTTACCATAGTTATATTTCTGGGTATTTTATTCCAATAAGTAACTGCTCTATACATTACCTTCTTTTTCAGAGCATTTGTTTTTGGTAGAGGTAAAGTAAAGCATGAATCTAATGCTTGCCTTGTGCTATATCCATGTCTCATATTAGTTGGGTACAGTTGTGAGTGCAAACCCTCCGGTTTCCCAGTATTACATATATTAAACAAAAAAGTTACCAGGCTACATGCCATCCTCTGTTCCACTGTCATCCAGGTCAGTGCAGCATGCATCACTCCAACACTACTCCTCACAGAGCAGCGCAGAGCGAGGCGTGCCGCCCTGTTCTGAGCTAACTGGAGTTTGTTCAGATCAAGCCTAGAGGCGTTAGACCATAGTAGGACAGTAGTCCAGGCGGGATAAGACCAAAGATTGTAGTACAAGCTTTGCTGTACCATTAGTCAACAGATTTCTACACCTTCTGATCATTGAAGTACCACAGCTCATCTTAGCCACCATATTGCTAATGTGTTTCGACCAAGAAAGTAATAATAATGCAGGACCTGTTGCACAGGCGGCACGGTGGTGTATATAGTGTTTAATCTATTACAACACCCAGCAGTTTTGCCTCACTGACCTGTTCGATATCAGCACAGTTCAGAACTAGATTTAATTTAGGATTTGATCTAGATCTATATTTTGATTCTTGGTTTTTGCAACATTTAACTTTAACTTATTTTCACTTACCCAGTTGGAAATTAGCACTATCTCATCTTGCAATAACCTATTAAAAGACTCAGATTGTTCTGCCGCTACATACACGGTAGTATCATCTGCATAGATCTCCATTGATGCATTATTAAGTACTAATGGTAAATCATTAACGAAGATTGCATACAATAAGGGACCCAGGCAACTCCCTTGGGGCACTCCGGCATGGAGTTCCCTCATCTCCGATAGTGTGCCTTTAAACATCACGCATTGTAGTCTATTAAGTAAGTAATTCTTTAACAACTTAATAGCACTTTCATTGAATTTATAAGCTGAAAGTTTCATGAGCAGAAGATCATGATCTATAATGTCGAATGCAGCGCTAAAATCCAGAAGCACAGCACCCACTATTGACTTCCTATCAATATGTGTAAGCCAGTTATCAGTCAGCGATGTGAGTGCTGCGTTTGTGGAGTAGCCAGCTTTGTATGCGTGTTGGTGATCTGAATTGATTCTGTTCCCATCAAAATAAGCTTGTACCTTTTTGTATATAATCTTTTCCATTAATTTACTCAAGGCAGGCAATATGCTCACAGGTCTACTATTTACTCCTGTGAAGGCCTCCCTACTGTTTTTTGACAGCGGAGTGACCTTCGCAATCTTCCAGGACTGTGGAAAAATACAATTCTCAAAACATAAGTTGAAAATGTGACATAAAGGCTTGGCTACAAACGAACCCGCTAGCTGTAATAATCGACCATCTATATTGTCAAAGCCGCACGGCTTGCCATTTTTCATGCTTGACAAGAGTGTGTCCACGTCATTGACACTTATCTTCGTGAATTCAAAGCTACACTCCTTTTCCTTCATAATTACATTTTTTATTATTGATTCAGAGTTTCCCATCCACAGATCCCATCTGACTTCTAATTGTGTCCACTTTATTAATAGTATATAGTATAGTATATAGTAGTTATTAAAGTAATTGGCTATTTCCACAGGTTTTGTAATAAACTTTCCCTCCACTTCTATGAAGGAAGGTGTCCTGGTGAATTGACCCCTCCCCATAGCTTCATTAAGTGCCCTCCAAAGTTTTTTACTGTCATTTTTACATTCTTCAAGCTTCAAATGATAATAAAAAAAATTTCTTCTGTCTATTCATTTGAGTGGTTCTGTTCCTAAGAGCTCGATATGCCTTCCAGTCTAAAGATAGACCAGAGGCAATTGCAGACACTTTAAGAGCATTCCTCTTCGTCATACTTGTTTTTAATTCTTTATCAAGCCACTGTGTTTTAGTTGTTCTGACTGTCAGCTTTTTAATTGGAGCATGTTTATCGCAAATCCTAGAAAACAATGACACAAAAGATGACAATGCAACCTCTGTATCCTTACCCTCAAGCACAACCTCCCAATTCACATCTTTTAAATCTTCTAAAAATGTCTCCTCTGAGAAAGCCTTATACATACGCTTATTAATTATCATCTGCCCACTTTTGGGTATTTTTGCTTTCCAAGTTAATGTAATTAAGTTGTGATCACTAAAACCCACAGCAACAGAAATTACATTCAAGCATTTTTCAGGAGCATTAGTGATGAAGTAATCAATACTAAAAAAGTTGATGACCTAGAACCATCTTGATTAATATGTATTCTGGTTGGGAGGTTCATGATCTGTGACAGGTTGCAAACAGAAGCTGCATTGATTAGCCTTCTTTTCAAAAAACAATTACTATCAAACCAATTAATATTCATATCTGCAGCCAAAAGTAGTTCCTGGTCGGAATCCGTGGCGATATGTATCATATTACAAATCGTATCCTAATATTCAATATTAGTACCTGGTGGTCTGTAGCAACAGCATATCAATATAGGTTTTAAATGAGGCAAGTGAACCTGGAGCCAAATAGCTTCCACCCCCTCCATATACAGGGTTTTCCTAGTTTTAGCTGGTATATGGTCTTGAATATAGCATGCAGTTCCTCCTCCATTTCCACGTCTGTCTAATCTGAATAAATTGCATCCTTGAATATGCACTTCTGAATCTTCAATGTTGCAATGTAAGTGTGTTTCCGATATTGCCATTATATGAATATTGTTTTCATGAAGAATAGCAGCCAGCTCAGAGACCTTATTTCTTAGACTGAAAATATTTAAATGTGCAAATCTCAAACTTTTTTTGAGAATTTTAATAATCATGCAAGAAGTAGAAGAAAACACAACATCCACCGTCTAAAAGAGCCAGGAGTCACCTTTGAGTCTCTATACAGTTGTCCATTTATGTACAGTTTATCGACTGACAAAGCCACTCTGTGATTCAGAGCCCTGTTTTCCCTCATGATAGGAAGCAGTTGTTTTCTCCTGTCATTGATATCCACAGGAAAGTGGTCATTTAACCACAGAGAGGACCCCTTCAACTCCTTACCACGGCTCTTCACCAATTCCTTATGCTTGTAGTGCTCAAACCGAGCTATAATTGGTCTGGTCTTTCCATCAACATGTCGGCCCAGTCTGTGAACCCTAGAGAAGGTTATGTCCCTGTCCCTAAGCAGTACAGACCACATAGGCCCAAAACTGAATCCTCCAGGTATCTTCTCGTTTAACCATCAATCCACAACGACCATTCACTTAAAATCACTTTACTACTACAAACAGTAGAATAAAGCTTATATTGACGTAAAATCTTTAAAAACTGAGAAAATATCATAAAAATGGAACAGCAGCAGAAGAGCACCCTCCCGGTGCAGCAAACAGGAAACAGGAAACAGAAGTGAAACAGGGTACAGAGCAGGCACGTGCACACATAGAGCCCAAGGGGTGCTTGAGCACCTGCCTTTTTGAGCCTCATAAAAAAAGTGCCCTTTTTGAAAAAAATTATTTCAAAATTCGTTACGCATATTGCCCTTCCAACTGAAAATGTCAGGATAGTACAGGACTCTTCCTCATCTT
>NW_028170698.1:0-1000 GCF_963971535.1 Notolepis coatsorum | reverse complement strand
ACCCCACAATGGTGGAATGAACTACCCATGCCAGTTAGGACAGCCGAATCTCGTCCAATCTTTTGCCGTCGACTAAAGACGCACTTCTTCAACCATTATCTGAAAAAGAAAAATACAATACAAAAATCTAATCCTAACTAACCTTACTGTCATGCACTTGTCCTAATAAACTAACCTACACTGTAGCAGTCAACACTTTGATGAACATTGTTACTCAGCTGATAGAGTTGTGCCCTTCCTTCCTGAGGACTTGTCGTACAGAACTTGTAAGTCGCTTTGGATAAAAGCGTTCAGCTAAATGACTAAATGTAAATGTAAATGTAAGACCACAGTGACCGGCTGGAGGAGAGTGGGTGTATGAGCTCATTGATGTAGGGGGGGAGAGGGGGGGGGGGTGGCTTGCCCATGGAGGGCTCTGTAGGCGAACACCAGGACCTGGAGATTGATCCCGGTGTTTACTGGGAGCCAGTGCAAGGAAGCAAGGATGGTACTTAGTACCACTAATTATTACTACTGAGTATTAGTGCTAATCAGATGAATGTACTGAGTTGTAGTATTAATATGTACAGTGATACACAGGTATAAAGACACTATGGTAGTAAGTCATACTGGCCAGCAGCGTAACTAGTAACAGTAGGTAAGGGATATGTACAGATATAGATATAGTATTAATATGTACAGTGATACAGGTATAAAGACACTATGGTAGTAAGTCATACTGGCCAGCAGCGTAACTAGTAACAGTAGGTAAGGGATATGTAGCCTACAGATATATGTAAAAAGGATTATATAAATATAATAATAAACATATATATACGGTAAGAATATATATATATATATATATATATAATATATATATATATATTATATATATATATATATATATATATATATACAGTAAATATAAATAAATACATGTAAAGCATTATTGTATTGTACATGCTATCATACAGAGTTATATGGGTAGTTATATAGTTTGGGGTAGGTAGTTATGATGACA
>NW_028170699.1:80505-116643 GCF_963971535.1 Notolepis coatsorum | reverse complement strand
GAGAAACATAGTATGTTTACCTTTCCGCTACTGAAATGATTTCTTATTTCTGCCAGTTTGTGCCTGAGGCTATTTACATTAAGATGAAAGATATGTAGTCCGTTTTGATCTGCTGTGTCGTCAATATCATTGAGATGAAGGTAGGATTCTTCTTCTGTGGGAAGGGGGGGGGGCTCTGTGATGTCCGGAGGGGGGGTGGGGGGTCCTAGTCCGTGTGGTTGATCTTGTGGCGGTAGGTGGGGATGGGGTCCTGTGTTCATTGATGTTAGGAGGGGGGGTGGGGATGATCCTTTGTCCTCTGCTGGTGTATTTGGTCGGTGTGAAAACCCGCGACGTGGGGGGGGGGGGCTGGTTGCTGTCCTCAGATGTCTCTGGAGGCCCTCCGTTGTGGGCGGCGGCGGCGCCGTGCGTGTTGATTGCTCCGGCCTCGGGTGGAAAGTAGGCATCCGAAGCCATCGTTGCATCCTGTAGTGCCAGACCCAGTCGTCGCGTCTGGGTTCGCGTCCTGACGGGGGTCCTGACGTGGCTGGGTCCGGGGTTGACAATGTTGTTGTTGTTGTTGTTGAGAAGGATGTTGTTGTCGTTGTTGATCGCGACGGCAGTCATCACTGCTCCGGTGACGGGTGGAATGTATGCACCCGACGCCGGTGTTAGGATGTTGGTGTCGTTGAAAGGGATGTTGTTGTTATTATTGTTGATCGCGACGGTAGCCGTCACTATTTGTGGGAGCCTCTGATTCATCACTTTCTGTTGTAGTCGTGTAGTCGGGCCCGGGTTTAATTTAATATCTCCCGCAAGGAGTAGATAAAGGATGATTATCGTCCTTCGATCTAGTTTACCTGCTGGGGGCATTTTCTTCCGCTCCGGATTTGCCGTTAGGAACCCGTGGATAGCTGCGGTTCCAATGGCCAGATGTTTCTGCTCCGAGCCGTCGAGGAGGTAAAAGTCATTGTGTCTACCGCTTTCTCTTCCGATTTCTCTTTTATCCGTTTGGTTCAGCTTTCTTGATGAATTAAAGTAATCTGTAATCCATAGTAGGAAGATGATGAAATGTATGAAAAACCTTGTTGGTTTTCCGTGTTGATTGTAGTTGTTGCTGGAGTTCTTGCTGGAGCTCGGAGATTTGCGACCGTCCATGGCGGAGCGTAAAGAGACGATTGACATAAGACAACTCAACACCACTGATTACAGTCATGTGATTATTATAACTAGCAGAGAGACGTAAAGACAACTCAACACCACTGATTACAGTCATGTGATTATTATAACTAGCAGAGAGACATAAAGACAACTCAACACCACTGATTACAGTCATGTGATTATTATAACTAGCAGAGAGACGTAAAGACAACTCAACACCACTGATTACAGTCATGTGATTATTATAACTAGCAGAGAGACGTAAAGACAACTCAACACCACTGATTACAGTCATGTGATTATTATAACTAGCAG
This sequence comes from Notolepis coatsorum, assembly GCF_963971535.1. NCBI lineage: Eukaryota > Metazoa > Chordata > Actinopteri > Aulopiformes > Paralepididae > Notolepis > Notolepis coatsorum. The sequence goes on along the minus strand of NW_028170699.1, from coordinate 115,188 downwards.
AGAGACATAAAGACAACTGAACATCACTGTTGATTACAGTAATGTGATTATAACAAAATGGTTGATTGATTGGTTGATTGAACATTTTATTAACAGATTGCAGAATGGGTACAAATACAATACTGGTAACAGTAATCCATCAGACAGACAGTTACTGAATCCCTGAAACAGTGATCAAACTGCAGATACCTTTCAGAAATAGGTGCAACATCAACATTGTAAACAATTTGTAATAAATAATGGTTGATATACTGTTTGTAGATGATAATAATATAGGCTACAGCTACAGCAGCCATAGTCTGTAATCAGAATAAAATCCAAAGGCAAAATAAAAGCAATCTTATGCTACTGAGTTAGAGCATAGATTACATTACTGATTAGTTTTACACTGGTGATCAATTATCTTCATACCTCCGCTGTCGGTGTGTGAATGTGAGGCATATAATTGTAAAGCGCTTTGGATAAAAGATGTTATATAAATACAGCCATTTACCACTTATAACACACCTTTTAAGGCTATTTGATTACAGCCTGCTTCAGCTAAAGATGAATGCAGGTTAGTTCTATCACAGAACTAGGCCTACCGTGCTATCTTCACTACAAGGATGTATCTTAGGCGGAGAAAATATATGTTTTGCATTTGTAAACCTTTAAGACCATAATAATTCTATAATATCAATTTGCTCTGCTAGCCAATACTATACAAGGCCTTGATTGATTGAATGATTGAACATTTTAATGAACAGATTGCAGAATGGGTACAGTACAGTACGGCTCAATACACACAATTGTTAAGGGGATGCAGACCAGAGAAAGACTTTCGTCTTGTTTACATCATCAGGGGCCCCCATTTTCAATCCATCATGACATTTATGACATACACAACATACAGATATACAGATATAAAAAATCTAATCTAATCATCTAATCTAATCTAATCATGACATTTATGACATACAAAAAGGCATGTTTTTTCCAACTACGCACCATTGCCAAACTCAAAGCCCTTCTCTCCCCTGCAGACCTTCAGAGAGTCATCCACGCCTTCATTTCATCTAGATTAGACTACTGCAACTCCCTCTATATAGGCATTAACCAGTCTTCCCTGTCCCGCTTACAACTGGTACAAAACGCCGCTGCCAGACTGTTGACCGGAACGCGCAAAAGAGAGACCACATCACCCCTGTCCTTGCCTCCCTTCATTGGCTTCCAGTACGCTACAGGATAGATTTTAAGGTTCTCCTATTTGTTTTTAAAGCCCTTAATGGTCACTCCCCCTCCTACATCTCAGACCTCCTATCCCCCTATTCCAACACCAGGTCCCTCAGGTCAGCCGATCAGAGGCTCCTGACAGTCCGGAGGTCTAACCTCAAGCTCAGGGGGAGCGTGCCTTTGCTGTCGCAGCCCCTGAACTGTGGAACAGCATCCCCACCTCCATTAGGCTCCTTGCCCCCTCGATAGATGCCTTCAAATCTAGGCTCAAAACCCACTTCTACCTATTAGCCTTTCCCGTTCACTGACTCATGCCCCGTTTTCCTGTGTGCTTGCCTGTGTGCCCTCCTGTAAAACAGAGTGTGATTGTTGTCAATGTAGATATGTATCTACCCTCTGTACAGCACTTTGGTTGACACGTGTCATGTTAAATGTGCTATATAAATAAATCTGATTGATTGATTGATTGATACAGATATACAGTACTGTTACATTTGTGACATACAAGATATGCAAATATACAGTACTGTTAAACAGGGATCCTAACAGTAAATATATACATACGAGGGGGAGGGAACTGTACATTAGGAGGGGGTGGGGGTGGGGGGGGGGGGTTGGACATTTACGGGGGCCAGTTTAGAATTGCAGCCTCCGTCTGTGCTCTGTGGTAGTCATTCTTATTTTACGCTACTCACATGATTCTACACATAAACTCCCTTATTAGTGGAGGTTTATTGTTTAACTTTTTCCAATATAAACTCCTTTATTAGGAGGTGTCCTCCTTGTGGCTTATTTACTTTTATACTATACCTCTTTATTGAGAGTAGTCCTGTTTTTTGGGACTTGATTTATTTTCTTAATTACTCACTTTGAGATTTCCACCTGTAAAGGGTTGTTTTCTGTTGTTTAATTTTTTCCCTCTCCTAAAATATCTGCGTAGGCAGTCTAGTGGTTGTCCGTTTCACGGATAACTTTAAGAGTCCCTGGTATCTGCTCATGACCCCCACACCCAGACACACACACACACATACACACACACACACACACACACACACACACACACACACACACACACACACACACACACACACACACACACAGCCCTCACAGTATGTCCTCACAGCCTGATCATCATACTGCTTAACCCCCTCAAATATATCATAAACCAGCAGGAATCGCACCCGTCTGCCGTTATTGATAATCTGAGCAGTATTTTTTTGAGAAAAAAAGGAAATAAAAACCGTTGAATAAACAAAACCAGTTCATCAGGTTCCTCAACAATCTACCAATCATTCCAAAGAAAACACCATCAGCGCCAGAACCTGTATTTGTGTAAGTGTGTTATTGTAGGCGATTTGTCAGTGGTCACACTACATTGCACTGTATTATAATTAAGGCTGTCAAAGTGAATGCTTTAACTTATTATTTAAAGCGGTATTTTTTTTTAATCTAGATTCATCTATGGAGTGAACATTTTTCAACGTTCTGAACTTTCAGCAGTATCTTTGCTTGTTCTTTTTTTGCATAGACTCATGCACCTTTTTGAAAATCATTTAAAATAGTCTTTGAATCTAAATATACTTTCTTTGTGTTGATTATACATTAATTCCATGATTTTACTCAAGTAAATATCTGTTACAAGCTTCGGTCTTAAGTAGAAAAATGCGATTTTTTTGTATCTAGATTAATTACAGAAAACTGTGAGATGAATTAGTTAATTATTTTAATCTATTGACAGCACTAATTATAATCCTAAACTAAATTATTTATAATTATTGTTATGGTATTAGTCCTGAACTGTAGTCCAGGGGCCAGACCAGATATCGGTACCACTCAAGGTGACGAAATGTACATCGAATCTTTTCAAATATCTATGTCTGTAGATGATATCCTTCCTAAGAGCCTGAAGCACGTGAGGTCCAGAGGGGAGGGAGGTTGAGTTTCTTTAACTTCCTAAGAGCCTGAAGCACGTGAGGTCCAGAGGGGGGAGGGAGGTTGAGTTTCTTTAACTTCCTAAGAGCCTGAAGCACGTGAGGTCCAGAGGGGAGGGAGGTTGAGTTTCTTTAACTTCCTAAGAGCCTGAAGCACGTGAGGTCCAGAGGGGAGGGAGGTTGAGTTTCTTTAACTTCCTAAGAGCCTGAAGCACGTGAGGTCCAGAGGGGGGAGGGAGGTTGAGTTTCTTTAACTTCCTAAGAGGCTGAAGCACGTGAGGTCCAGAGGGGAGGGAGGTTGAGTTTCTTTAACTTCCTAAGAGCCTGAAGCACGTGAGGTCCAGAGGGGGGAGGGAGGTTGAGTTTCTTTAACTTCCTAAGAGGCTGAAGCACGTGAGGTCCAGAGGGGGGAGGGAGGTTGAGTTTCTTTAACTTCCTAAGAGCCTAAAGAACTGTGAGGTCCAGAGGGGAGGGAGGTTGAGTTTCTTTAACTTCCTAAGAGCCAAGGGCGGCTAGGTGGTGCAGTGGGCAAGGCGCTCGCCACCAATGCAGGAGACGCTGGGTTCGAGCCCAGCTCTCGGCGTTGCTACCAGCTCGGCTGGTCGTTCATACTAATACACATTGGCAGTATTAGGGGGTGGGAAGCTGGTGGGTGGGGATCGGACGTTGTGGACAGCGACGCCTACAGGTCGGTTGGTGCGCCTGCGCAGCAGAATCAGGAAGCAACAGGGGCGGCGTGTCCCTCCCACGCAGACCCCCGCCGCTGAGAGATCGCGCTGTGCAGGTGAAAAGATGCGACGGCTGCCTCCTCGAGTACCGGAGGGGACACGTGATGTAAGGCTTCGTCCACATTGCAGCCGACCAGTGGGAGGCGTGGCCTAACAGCGCTCGAGACAGGGGAGGGTAGAATTGGACGATACGAAATTGGGATGGGAGAAAAATAGAAAATGGGAGAAAAAGTAGATAAAGAAAAACTTCCTAAGAGCCTAAAGCATGTGAGGTCCAGAGGGGAGGGAGGTTGAGTTTCTTTAACTTCCTAAGAGCCTAAAGCACGTGAGGTCCAGAGGGGAGGGAGGTTGAGTTTCTTTAACTTCCTAAGAGCCTGAAGCACGTGAGGTCCAGAGGGGAGGGAGGTTGAGTTTCTTTAACTTCCTAAGAGCCTAAAGAACTGTGAGGTCCAGAGGGGAGAGAGGTTGAGTTTCTTTAACTTCCTAAGAGCCTGAAGCACGTGAGGTCCAGAGGGGAGGGAGGTTGAGTTTCTTTAACTTCCTAAGAGCCTAAAGAACTGTGAGGTCCAGAGGGGAGGGAGGTTGAGTTTCTTTAACTTCCTAAGAGCCTGAAGCACGTGAGGTCCAGAGGGGAGGGAGGTTGAGTTTCTTTAACTTCCTAAGAGCCTGAAGCACGTGAGGTCCAGAGGGGAGGGAGGTTGAGTTTCTTTAACTTCCTAAGAGCCTGAAGCACGTGAGGTCCAGAGGGGGGAGGGAGGTTGAGTTTCTTTAACTTCCTAAGAGCCTGAAGCACGTGAGGTCCAGAGGGGAGGGAGGTTGAGTTTCTTTAACTTCCTAAGAGCCTGAAGCACGTGAGGTCCAGAGGGGAGGGAGGTTGAGTTTCTTTAACTTCCTAAGAGCCTGAAGCACGTGAGGTCCAGAGGGGAGGGAGGTTGAGTTTCTTTAACGTCCTAAGAGCCTGAAGCACGTGAGGTCCAGAGGGGAGGGAGGTTGAGTTTCTTTAACTTCCTAAGAGCCTGAAGCACGTGAGGTCCAGAGGGGAGGGAGGTTGAGTTTCTTTAACTTCCTAAGAGCCTGAAGCACGTGAGGTCCAGAGGGGAGGGAGGTTGAGTTTCTTTAACTTCCTAAGAGCCTGAAGCACGTGAGGTCCAGAGGGGAGGGAGGTTGAGTTTCTTTAACTTCCTAAGAGCCTGAAGCACGTGAGGTCCAGAGGAGAGGGAGGTTGAGTTTCTTTAACTTCCTAAGAGCCTGAAGCACGTGAGGTCCAGAGGGGAGGGAGGTTGAGTTTCTTTAACTTCCTAAGAGTCTAAAGAACTGTGAGGTCCAGAGGGGGGAGGGAGGTTGAGTTTCTTTAACTTCCTAAGAGCCTGAAGCACGTGAGGTCCAGAGGGGAGGGAGGTTGAGTTTCTTTAACTTCCTAAGAGCCTAAAGAACTGTGAGGTCCAGAGGGGAGGGAGGTTGAGTTTCTTTAACTTCCTAAGAGCCTGAAGCACGTGAGGTCCAGAGGGGGGAGGGAGGTTGAGTTTCTTTAACTTCCTAAGAGCCTAAAGAACTGTGAGGTCCAGAGGGGAGGGAGGTTGAGTTTCTTTAACTTCCTAAGAGCCTGAAGCACGTGAGGTCCAGAGGGGAGGGAGGTTGAGTTTCTTTAACTTCCTAAGAGCCTAAAGAACTGTGAGGTCCAGAGGGGGAGGGAGGTTGAGTTTCTTTAACTTCCTAAGAGCCTGAAGCATGTGAGGTCCAGAGGGGGGAGGGAGGTTGAGTTTCTTTAACTTCCTAAGAGCCTAAAGAACTGTGAGGTCCAGAGGGGAGGGAGGTTGAGTTTCTTTAACTTCCTAAGAGCCTAAAGCACGTGAGGTCCAGAGGGGAGGGAGGTTGAGTTTCTTTAACTTCCTAAGAGCCTGAAGCATGTGAGGTCCAGAGGGGAGGGAGGTTGAGTTTCTTTAACTTCCTAAGAGCCTGAAGCACGTGAGGTCCAGAGGGGAGGGAGGTTGAGTTTCTTTAACTTCCTAAGAGCCTAAAGAACTGTGAGGTCCAGAGGGGGGAGGGAGGTTGAGTTTCTTTAACTTCCTAAGAGCCTAAATAACTGTGAGGTCCAGAGGGGAGGAGGTTGAGTTTCTTTAACTTCCTAAGAGCCTGAAGCACGTGAGGTCCAGAGGGGGGAGGGAGGTTGAGTTTCTTTAACTTCCTAAGAGCCTAAAGAACTGTGAGGTCCAGAGGGGGGAGGGAGGTTGAGTTTCTTTAACTTCCTAAGAGCCTGAAGCACGTGAGGTCCAGAGGGGAGGGAGGTTGAGTTTCTTTAACTTCCTAAGAGCCTGAAGCACGTGAGGTCCAGAGGGGAGGGAGGTTGAGTTTCTTTAACTTCCTAAGAGCCTAAAGAACTGTGAGGTCCAGAGGGGGGAGGGAGGTTGAGTTTCTTTAACTTCCTAAGAGCCTGAAGCACGTGAGGTCCAGAGGGGAGGGAGGTTGAGTTTCTTTAACTTCCTAAGAGGCTGAAGCACGTGAGGTCCAGAGGGGAGGGAGGTTGAGTTTCTTTAACTTCCTAAGAGCCTGAAGCACTGTGAGGTCCAGAGGGGAGGGAGGTTGAGTTTCTTTAACTTCCTAAGAGCCTGATAGCACTGTGAGGTCCAGAGGGGAGGGAGGTTGAGTTTCTTTAACTTCCTAAGAGCCTGAAGCACCGTGAGGTCCAGAGGGGAGGGAGGTTGAGTTTCTTTAACTTCCTAAGAGCCTGAAGCATGTGAGGTCCAGAGGGGGGAGGGAGGTTGAGTTTCTTTAACTTCCTAAGAGCCTAAAGAACTGTGAGGTCCAGAGGGGGGAGGGAGGTTGAGTTTCTTTAACTTCCTAAGAGCCTGAAGCACGTGAGGTCCAGAGGGGAGGGAGGTTGAGTTTCTTTAACTTCCTAAGAGCCTGAAGCACTGTGAGGTCCAGAGGGGAGGGAGGTTGAGTTTCTTTAACTTCCTAAGAGCCTGAAGCATGTGAGGTCCAGAGGGGAGGGAGGTTGAGTTTCTTTAACTTCCTAAGAGCCTAAAGAACTGTGAGGTCCAGAGGGGGGAGGGAGGTTGAGTTTCTTTAACTTCCTAAGAGCCTAAAGCACGTGAGGTCCAGAGGGGAGGGAGGTTGAGTTTCTTTAACTTCCTAAGAGCCTAAAGAACTGTGAGGTCCAGAGGGGAGGGAGGTTGAGTTTCTTTAACTTCCTAAGAGCCTGAAGCACGTGAGGTCCAGAGGGGAGGGAGGTTGAGTTTCTTTAACTTCCTAAGAGCCTGATAGCACTGTGAGGTCCAGAGGGGAGGGAGGTTGAGTTTCTTTAACTTCCTAAGAGCCTGAAGCACCGTGAGGTCCAGAGGGGAGGGAGGTTGAGTTTCTTTAACTTCCTAAGAGCCTGATAGCACTGTGAGGTCCAGAGGGGGGAGGGAGGTTGAGTTTCTTTAACTTCCTAAGAGCCTGATAGCACTGTGAGGTCCAGAGGGGAGGGAGGTTGAGTTTCTTTAACTTCCTAAGAGCCTGAAGCACCGTGAGGTCCAGAGGGGAGGGAGGTTGAGTTTCTTTAACTTCCTAAGAGCCTAAAGAACTGTGAGGTCCAGAGAGGAGGGAGGTTGAGTTTCTTTAACTTCCTAAGAGCCTGAAGCACGTGAGGTCCAGAGGGGAGGGAGGTTGAGTTTCTTTAACTTCCTAAGAGCCTGAAGCACGTGAGGTCCAGAGGGGAGGGAGGTTGAGTTTCTTTAACTTCCTAAGAGCCTGAAGCACGTGAGGTCCAGAGGGGAGGGAGGTTGAGTTTCTTTAACTTCCTAAGAGGCTGAAGCACGTGAGGTCCAGAGGGGAGGGAGGTTGAGTTTCTTTAACTTCCTAAGAGCCTAAAGAACTGTGAGGTCCAGAGGGGAGGGAGGTTGAATTTCTTTAACTTCCTAAGAGCCTGAAGCACGTGAGGTCCAGAGGGGAGGGAGGTTGAGTTTCTTTAACTTCCTAAGAGCCTGATAGCACTGTGAGGTCCAGAGGGGAGGGAGGTTGAGTTTCTTTAACTTCCTAAGAGCCTGAAGCACTGTGAGGTCCAGAGGGGAGGGAGGTTGAGTTTCTTTAACTTCCTAAGAGCCTGAAGCACCGTGAGGTCCAGAGGGGAGGGAGGTTGAGTTTCTTTAACTTCCTAAGAGCCTAAAGAACTGTGAGGTCCAGAGGGGGGAGGGAGGTTGAGTTTCTTTAACTTCCTAAGAGCCTGAAGCACCGTGAGGTCCAGAGGGGGGAGGGAGGTTGAGTTTCTTTAACTTCCTAAGAGCCTGAAGCACGTGAGGTCCAGAGGGGAGGGAGGTTGAGTTTCTTTAACTTCCTAAGAGCCTAAAGAACTGTGAGGTCCAGAGAGGAGGGAGGTTGAGTTTCTTTAACTTCCTAAGAGCCTGAAGCACCGTGAGGTCCAGAGGGGGGAGGGAGGTTGAGTTTCTTTAACTTCCTAAGAGCCTGAAGCACCGTGAGGTCCAGAGGGGAGGGAGGTTGAGTTTCTTTAACTTCCTAAGAGCCTGAAGCACCGTGAGGTCCAGAGGGGGGAGGGAGGTTGAGTTTCTTTAACTTCCTAAGAGCCTGAAGCACTGTGAGGTCCAGAGGGGGGAGGGAGGTTGAGTTTCTTTAACTTCCTAAGAGCCTGAAGCACCGTGAGGTCCAGAGGGGAGGGAGGTTGAGTTTCTTTAACTTCCTAAGAGCCTGAAGCACCGTGAGGTCCAGAGGGGAGGGAGGTTGAGTTTCTTTAACTTCCTAAGAGCCTGAAGCACCGTGAGGTCCAGAGGGGAGGGAGGTTGAGTTTCTTTAACTTCCTAAGAGCCTGAAGCACCGTGAGGTCCAGAGGGGAGGGAGGTTGAGTTTCTTTAACTTCCTAAGAGCCTGAAGCACCGTGAGGTCCAGAGGGGGGAGGGAGGTTGAGTTTCTTTAACTTCCTAAGAGCCTGAAGCACTGTGAGGTCCAGAGGGGGGAGGGAGGTTGAGTTTCTTTAACTTCCTAAGAGCCTGAAGCACCGTGAGGTCCAGAGGGGAGGGAGGTTGAGTTTCTTTAACTTCCTAAGAGCCTGAAGCACCGTGAGGTCCAGAGGGGAGGGAGGTTGAGTTTCTTTAACTTCCTAAGAGCCTGAAGCACCGTGAGGTCCAGAGGGGAGGGAGGTTGAGTTTCTTTAACTTCCTAAGAGCCTGAAGCACCGTGAGGTCCAGAGGGGAGGGAGGTTGAGTTTCTTTAACTTCCTAAGAGCCTGAAGCACCGTGAGGCTTGAAACACAGCCCTGAGGGTCACTCCTTCTTTTCATTCTTGAAAACAGGAAACGGTGCCTCTGTCGCCCCAGAATGTTGTGGGCGAGTCATGCGTTCCACTTCTGACACGAGGGTGAGTCTACAGCAGCTCCCGAGCTTCAGGATCAGACCTTATGAAACACACGCACGCACGCATACACACACATGCACGCACACACACACACACACACGCACGCACGCACACACACTCACGCAGGCGCTTTGATGCTAAACTGTGGCATTAGAGCAGTGGTTCTCAACCAGGGGGGTCCTTGAGGAAGTTCCAGGGCGTCTCCCCAGAAATATAGGCTAATAGCGCAATTAGAGAATGTATAAAAGTGACTATTCTGATCATAGGTTTCACCTTCTATTGTTATCTCAGCTACAGAATTCTAGACTCGGGTTAAATCATATCCAACAACAAGGGGGCCCTGAGTCCAGATCTAATCAAACCTGAACCCTTTCACCGCCGCACTACCAAACGGTTAACCCTTTCACTGCGACAATTCACACAAGGTTAACCCTTTCACTGCCACGCGACAGAAGGTTAAAACCCTTTACTATCACACAACCGACGGTCGCCTCTGCTGACAAAGTACGGCTGAGCAGTTTCAACTGAAACTACACAACAGGCTGTACTGTGTACACACACACACACACACACACACACACACACAACCTGACAAATAACACACCTGCTCACCAAGCGGGCCACTCAAACCCCGCCCTCTTCTCCTGATCCTCCAATCACAACTGTTGCTTTCCGGGGGGGAAGAAAGCTGGAGATAGGTAAGCGAGACAAATGGAACAGGTTTAGAATGTCAACCTCCCGACAGTATTACTTTATATATATATATATATATATATCCTAGTCAAGCATTTAGTAAGAGCGTATTCAAGACATCCATTATTACACATGAGTCAACTTTCTACTAAAAAGAACTTAGTGACAACATTTTCAATAGAGCAGACTCGTCTGAACACAGCTGACTGACACATCGTCGCGGGCGGAAGAAAACCTTTATTTTTATAAACCAACTCAGTAGATCATCCTCCATGTGTGTGTGTGTGGTTTTACAAAGTTTAAACAACGGGAAAGCATTAAACCGATCATCTGTCTAAACCTCGTAACTCTATTCGCCCTCAAATCTGTGTTGTTTTTTTTCATCTCCTGAAAAGTTGGGTTCTGTATCGTTAGTGGCTTAGCTTGGCATCGCTACTGCACTATCTCGCGTACGTGCACGCGTACTGAATAAACCACAAATGTACCTCTAATACCAGTATTAGTCTGACCACACCCCTCATCAGCTTACCTTCATAAGCAGGTGTGTGGTCACCTGCTCTCCTCCTTCTCGCTTTCACCACAAGGAAGAGGTGCCTCGGTAGATCCCCACACTTGACACCATGATGGAAGAAATTGGATTAGGAACAGCTTGGGAAACAAGGATACGTTGACATCATATCTTTATTTTCTCTCTCACTATTTTCGAGAAAATACGGCGATATTGTCTTCGTACTGGAGTGTCTAGAAGATGATGATCATTCTACAAACCCTCCACCGGTTTTCGTATTGGGAGCACGCCGCTGCATGCTTCTCAACTGCAGTTCCTTGCTGTGTTTGTTGGGGTGAAACCTGTCAGGCCACAGCTGAACTGTCGGACATGCCGCTGTTGTGAGGAGCGGTGCGTTCCAGGTTGGGTGAGTAGTGTTTGCTGGCGGGCTCCACTTGTCTGTTAGTGCTATGGGGGCTACTTGACAAAGTTTATGGAAACCGGCCCCAGGCTAGGGTCCTTTGTTTAGCCGTCTAGGCGACAGAAGGCCTTGGTCTGGCGACCATTATAGTTTTAACTAGTGGGCCGCGACCATTGACACTGGTGATCCCTGTGTGTTCTGGACGAGTGGATTCTCTCTGTCACCGTGTTAAGACCCCATCTTTCATATCCAAATGAGAGTATTCCTTCACGAGGGGATATGTGCATGTAATGTGCGATAGCGGCAGATTCATGTTCAAAGTCAGCTATACAGGCCAGTTGGTACTGTGCTGATTCCGCCGGACGTGTTAATGTCACCGTTGTGAAGCGGTGTTGACGTCTTGTTTTCTCTTTTCTCTTAAAAAGTGAGGAGGGTTCAGAACGGCGGCCTGTCTGGGTGAGTGTTATGTCATTGTTTACATGTTCATAGCTTACGGTTAGCCGGTCGGTGGCCTGGCGCGGGGTAGCTTGGCTTCTCGCGCGCCGCCGGGAGCTCGCTCCTGATCGCGTGCGTCGTAGATCGGCGTCTCGCGAGCGGAAGCAATAGCACCCGAACGGTTGGAGCAGCCGTTAGCTTGATGCTATTCTGTTGAACGTGCTTTGATTTTTAACATGTTTTACACTCTTGACCACGACGTCATCCTTGACAGGGGATGTTCGTCGACCCTGCCTGAGCCTAGACGGGGATTGCGTCAACAAAGAGGACTGTAGCGACTGGTGGAGCGGCGACGCTGCCCGGATCGAACAACACGGGACGGCTGTGTTCTACGGTGGCTTGTGACTGCACTTCGCTGATCTGCGTTCCGGGCAGGTACGGGGTTGGCCAGACCTCATAACACGTCTTCTGGTTTTACCTTGCTAAATGTATTGTGAATAACGGTGTTTTTTCCCAAAACGTGTGTTGTTGCAATGCATTTTGAGATACGTTGCGGGTTGTGTGTGAGCTGTTTTTGTCACTGGCAGTTAGCTTCTCCGTGCAGGTCGTGATGTATTGATCTGGTTGTTGTGTGAGAAACATCATGGTGTTTATGTGTACCGTGTACTCACTACTAAGGCAACTAACCTATGAAGCTATGCTTGGTGACGAGTGAGTAAAAGAATGTTCTTTCTCAGACTGTAATGACAATGAACAGTGAGTTCACACATTAACAGGTTTTCCTGTTTTAACTGGCCGTATTGAGGGTAAAATAGGAGGATTGTGTTTCCCCCCCCGGTTCCCTGGGGACTTTATCACCTCCTATCAGACATGTTGTGCATTAATTGTGTCTTTTGTGTGGTAGGGATACGATGTAACTCTCAGCTTGATTGCTGAGGTTGTGCTAAATCTGCTGGAGAAACTTATTTCCTAAAGGGAAATTGGTTTGGTTGCTGTCATGTGTGCTTAGCAAGGCCTGTGGTCGATACTAATCAAGAATGATGTATTCTCTCATTGTGAAAAAAACGGCGTTCCTCTGTTGAGTGTTTTTGCCATTTTTTGTAGGTGATGATGGGTTGTGTGTGTCATGTGACCTACAACTGGGTTGTACTGGCCACAGAAGCACATGTGTATGTTGGACCGGGGTTCTTAGAGCCCTCTCTATTCTGTGTTTTTCCTTAGTAAAAATCAGATAGCAGGTTAGCTCGTGCGCTGTGTGGAGCTGTGAAACGCTTCATAGAGCTGACTATGACTGTGTCATATTCTCTTTTTGTCGTTACGTCGTATCATGGGTGTGGGGTCGTAAAGGGGTGAACTGGTAACCTTTCCTCTCCCCATTGTTCTGTCGGTCAGGGGTACACCCCCTGTCCTTCAAGGTTCCCGTCACGTGGCGGTTCGGCACGTTACGGGGGGGGGGGGGGGGGGGGGGGAGGGAGTTCCTGGTCCCACGGCCTGGTATATTGGGCGTGTGCACCGCAGGAATTCCCCCGCCATAGAGTACGTCACCGTGCGCGTCTCTGTTGGTAGGACTTCCGTGTGCTGTTCAGGTCCATGTGATGGATCTGTTTTCAGGGGGGGTGGTCAGGGCTCCTCCTCACCAAGCGCCTACTCAGGCCTTCTGTGAGTTCGGACTCCTTCTTCCATGTGAGGAAGCCTCCATCAGAGTACAGAGCCTTCCTCCTCAGATTGTCAAAGTGAGTGGACCCTCTAGAAGGGTCCTTTTCTATTGTATGTATATTCGATTCAATTCGTTTATTGAGTGTGTATGGGTTCGGTGCCTCTTCCCCGGAGGCCCTAAAACCAGTTTTTTACATGGCTCAAGGTGCAATATATTCTTTTCAATCTGTACAGCTCGCGTGGGAAGTCTCTCTGGGGATCCCCGTCTCTTTCCTATGGGAGGGTGGTGGGATGTAAAAATGTGAACATTTTTTACCCCGGCTGTGTAGACTGGGATACATACTGTTGATGCTTCCTTCTTTCTATTCCAGAAGTGTTGGAGTTAGGGAGTGTCACACCCCTCTTGTCGTTCCCCTGGGCGCCTTGGGGATTCAATGACAGGTCTAAATAGCCTGTTCATTGATGGGGGTGTGTCCCGACGCACGTATAGTGCTAGCTCGCTGTAAACAGGCGATTGACTGGCACGCCTTAGTTGCTTGTGGTTGAAACAGCGTTTTTATAAAGCAACTGAGATGGGGGTTTTTCCTCTTCCGGCGACCACATCCCATGACCTGGGTGGGTTGTCGACGGATTCTCGTTCATGTCTGGGGGATGATGACGGGATGGATCTGAACATATGTAGTGGGGTCTCACGCCCTTGGGGTGGGCCACCAGGCGCGGTTCGTCCCGACGTCTGGGTGGCGCCTTCTTTTCATGTTAAGATCAACACGCATATCTGCCCTTCTCCTGGAGTAGGCATGTCGGCGTGGTTAGGGCACGGGACTGGTTCTGGTCACGCTGGTCCAGATCAGTTGAACCCGTTGTCCGCCGGGGATGCAGATCTGCTGTTCTGGTACCCTGAGGGACTTGGGCTTTTTTCAGGGGGAAAAATGCCAGGTCGGTCTGGGTGTCACAGGGTTAAGCGCTATGGAGACCCTGGTTGGGTATGTTTTTACTCAGCACTGTCGTCATGGCTTACAGCCATGCCATTCTGTACGCGCTCGATCTCGTCGGATCTCGGCCGCTACACAGGTTGGTCCTGGTTAGTACTTGGTTGGGAGACCGCCGGGGAATACCAGGTACGGTGTGCTTAGGGGCTGGTTCTCCATTATTTTTCGCTCCTCTCTCACGCATGGCGAAGAGGGGCCTGTGGGGGTGGTTTTTTGACCTCCTCTGGTGACCCTGTGCTTCCCGTACCGCCAGGCCCGGTCCGAAGTGATGTTTGCGACCCGTAGGCCTGGGTTAACCCTTTTTGGAAACTGAAACACTTGTACTGCGGTATAGCCGGTGTATACCCGCAGGTGTGTTTTGGAGTTTTTTCTTGAGGGGTTATAGGAACAACCACCGCATTGGGTAACACCGAGGTGGTTGATTCCCTGGTGTGTTGGAGCAGTGTCAACTCCCGGGTTCACCGTTTGAGGGTGCCCCTGCACGTTCATGACGTCTGCCAATCGTGTCAGCCTTCTCTGCCTCGACCCCTCTGGGTGGGGGTTGTTAAATGGAGGCTTGGTCATGCAACACCGCCAGCTTACGCTCCTTCCGCCGGGGCGGCTGTGTTCAGCTGTCCCCTCTGGCGCCTGTCTCGTCCGCAGTCTCCAGGCTAGGGTTAACAGCCTGTTGCCTGGTTTTTCCCCGGTGCGCTGCCTGCTTCCGTTGGTTAACCTTTTTTGTGTGCTTACGGCCATGCTGACTGCCTATTCTGCAGGGTCAGTGTGCCAGGCGGTGTACTATTGGGGGGACGGGGCCCGCTCGGCTTACGGCCATACCGACCTGAACACGCCCGGTCTCGTCCGATCTCGGAAGCTGGGCAGGTTCTGGCCTGGTTGGTTCCGCCTGGGAATACCAGGTGCAGTAACTGAGGGGCCTTTGTCCGAATACGCTGGCGATGTGGGGGGCGGGGCACTGCGTGCCCACCTGGTGGGGTCTTGATGCTGGCATCATGGACTTCTCCGGGCCCCCATTCCAGGGAGTCCAGTCCTTTTGGTGGGTCTGGGTCTTCCTTCGTGCTCCGCTGCTACGGCCTTGCCACGGGGTTGGGTTTGCCCTTGACCCCGTGATTCTGGGGGCAGTAACGAGGTTGTTCCTCCGTTCGTTCCCGGGTGGCATGCGGGTTGTGCGTGTGTGTAGTCGTGGGGTCAAGCCACGGTCTGCTCACCCTGTGCGTTGAGTTGCTTGAGTGCCTCTTCGCACGGTCGGGTCCGTCGCCCTCCCGTGACGTCCCTAATAGGGGGGCTACCCTCCATTAGGGGGGGTCGGGGGGGCTCGGCCCTCCCTGTTCTGATGGTTTTGGGGGGCTGTCAGCGGGGTGTATTTGTCAGCCAAGTGGCTCCGCTTGGCCTCCCTTGTGCAGTAGCGATGCCAAGCTAAGCCACTAACGATACAGAACGTTAGGTTATGACTATAACCAAGTTCTGTTAGTTAGGGGCGATGCTTGGCATCGGACGCCGCTGCAGCCCTTGTCCTCACCTTGTGGTGAAAGCTTGGGAAGGAGGAGAGCAGGTGACCACACACCTGCTTATGAAGGTAAGCTGATGAGGGGTGTGGTCAGACTAATACTGGTATTAGAGGTACATTTGTGGTTTATTCAGTACGCGTGCACGTACGCGAGATAGTGCAGTAGCGATGCCAAGCATCGCCCCTAACTAACAGAACTTGGTTATAGTCATAACCTAACGTTTTTGGAGTTAGGAGGTTTTCTTCCGAAAGGCGACGATATGGAGCTTTTGAGTATTACTGAGCTGAATACAGAGTATTACTGAGCTGAATACAGAGTATTACTGATCTGAATACAGAGTATTACTGATCTGAATACAGAGTATTACTGAGCTGAATACAGAGTATTACTGATCTGAATACAGAGTATTACTGAGCTGAATACAGAGTATTACTGATCTGAATACAGAGTATTACTGAGCTGAACACAGAGTATTACTGATCTGAATACAGAGTATTACTGAGCTGAACACAGAGTATTACTGATCTGAATACAGAGTATTACTGAGCTGAACACAGAGTATTACTGATCTGAATACAGAGTATTACTGATCTGAATACAGAGTATTACTGAGCTGAATACAGAGTATTACTGAGCTGAACACAGAGTATTACTGATCTGAATACAGAGTATTACTGAGCTGAACACAGAGTATTACTGATCTGAATACAGAGTATTACTGAGCTGAACACAACAGAGTATTACTGATCTGAACACAACAGAGTATTACTGATCTGAATACAGAGTATTACTGATCTGAATACAGAGTATTACTGAGCTGAATACAACAGAGTATTACTGATCTGAATACAGAGTATTACTGATCTGATTACAGAGTATTACTGATCTGAATACAGAGTATTACTGAGCTGAATACAACAGAGTATTACTGATCTGAATACAGAGTATTACTGATCTGAATACAGAGTATTACTGAGCTGAATACAGAGTAGTACTGAGCTGAATACAGAGTATTACTGATCTGAATACAGAGTATTACTGAGCTGAATACAGAGTATTACTGAGCTGAATACAGAGTATTACTGATCTGAATACAGAGTATTACTGAGCTGAATACAGAGTATTACTGATCTGAATACAGAGTATTACTGATCTGAACACAACAGAGTATTACTGAGCTGAACACAGAGTATTACTGATCTGAATACAGAGTATTACTGAGCTGAACACAGAGTATTACTGAGCTGAACACAGAGTATTACTGATCTGAATACAGCAGAGTATTACTGATCTGAATACAGAGTATTACTGATCTGAACACAACAGAGTATTACTGATCTGAATACAGAGTATTACTGAGCTGAATACAGAGTATTACTGAGCTGAATACAGAGTATTACTGAGCTGAACACAGAGTATTACTGAGCTGAATACAGAGTATTACTGAGCTGAACACAGAGTATTACTGATCTGAATACAGAGTATTACTGATCTGAATACAGAGTATTACTGAGCTGAACACAGAGTATTACTGAGCTGAACACAGAGTATTACTGAGCTGAATACAGAGTATTACTGAGCTGAATACAGAGTATTACTGAGCTGAACACAACAGAGTATTACTGATCTGAACACAACAGAGTATTACTGATCTGAATACAGAGTATTACTGATCTGAATACAGCAGAGTATTACTGAGCTGAACACAGAGTATTACTGATCTGAATACAGAGTATTACTGAGCTGAATACAGAGTATTACTGATCTGAATACAGAGTATTACTGAGCTGAACACAGAGTATTACTGATCTGAATACAGAGTATTACTGAGCTGAACACAGAGTATTACTGATCTGAATACAGAGTATTACTGATCTGAACACAACAGAGTATTACTGATCTGAACACAACAGAGTATTACTGATCTGAATACAGAGTATTACTGAGCTGAATACAGAGTATTACTGAGCTGAATACAGAGTATTACTGAGCTGAACACAGAGTATTACTGAGCTGAACACAACAGAGTATTACTGATCTGAATACAGAGTATTACTGAGCTGAATACAACAGAGTATTACTGATCTGAACACAACAGAGTATTACTGAGCTGAATACAGAGTATTACTGAGCTGAATACAGAGTATTACTGATCTGAATACAGCAGAGTATTACTGATCTGAATACAGCAGAGTATTACTGATCTGAACACAACAGAGTATTACTGATCTGAACACAACAGAGTATTACTGAGCTGAATACAGAGTATTACTGAGCTGAATACAGAGTATTACTGATCTGAATACAGCAGAGTATTACTGATCTGAATACAGCAGAGTATTACTGATCTGAACACAACAGAGTATTACTGATCTGAACACAACAGAGTATTACTGAGCTGAATACAGAGTATTACTGAGCTGAATACAGAGTATTACTGATCTGAATACAGCAGAGTATTACTGATCTGAATACAGCAGAGTATTACTGATCTGAACACAACAGAGTATTACTGATCTGAATACAGCAGAGTATTACTGAGCTGAACACAACAGAGTATTACTGATCTGAATACAGAGTATTACTGATCTGAACACAACAGAGTATTACTGATCTGAATACAACAGAGTATTACTGATCTGAATACAGAGTATTACTGATCTGAATACAGAGTATTACTGAGCTGAATACAGCAGAGTATTACTGATCTGAACACAACAGAGTATTACTGATCTGAATACAGCAGAGTATTACTGATCTGAATACAGCAGAGTATTACTGATCTGAACACAACAGAGTATTACTGATCTGAATACAACAGAGTATTACTGATCTGAATACAGAGTATTACTGAGCTGAATACAACAGAGTATTACTGATCTGAATACAGAGTATTACTGATCTGAATACAGAGTATTACTGAGCTGAACACAACAGAGTATTACTGATCTGAATACAGAGTATTACTGAGCTGAATACAACAGAGTATTACTGATCTGAACACAACAGAGTATTACTGATCTGAATACAGAGTATTACTGAGCTGAATACAGAGTATTACTGATCTGAATACAGCAGAGTATTACTGATCTGAAAACAGCAGAGTATTACTGATCTGAACACAACAGAGTATTACTGAGCTGAACACAACAGAGTATTACTGAGCTGAATACAACAGAGTATTACTGATCTGAATACAACAGAGTATTACTGATCTGAACACAACAGAGTATTACTGAGCTGAATACAGCAGAGTATTACTGATCTGAATACAACAGAGTATTACTGATCTGAACACAGAGTATTACTGATCTGAACACAACAGAGTATTACTGATCTGAACACAGAGTATTACTGATCTGAACACAACAGAGTATTACTGAGCTGAATACAGCAGAGTATTACTGAGCTGAATACAGAGTATTACTGATCTGAATACAGCAGAGTATTACTGATCTGAATACAGCAGAGTATTACTGATCTGAACACAACAGAGTATTACTGATCTGACCACAACAGAGTATTACTGATCTGAACACAACAGAGTATTACTGATCTGAATACAGCAGAGTATTACTGATCTGAACACAACAGAGTATTACTGATCTGAACACAACAGAGTATTACTGATCTGAACACAACAGGGTATTACTGATCTGAATACAACAGAGTATTACTGATCTGAATACAGAGTATTACTGAGCTGAATACAGAGTATTACTGATATGAATACAGCAGAGTATTACTGAGCTGAACACAACAGAGTATTACTGATCTGAACACAACAGAGTATTACTGATCTGAATACAGAGTATTACTGAGCTGAACACAACAGAGTATTACTGATCTGAATACAGCAGAGTATTACTGATCTGAATACAACAGAGTATTACTGATCTGAATACAGAGTATTACTGATCTGAACACAACAGAGTATTACTGATCTGAACACAACAGAGTATTACTGAGCTGAACACAACAGAGTATTACTGATCTGAACACAACAGAGTATTACTGAGCTGAATACAGCAGAGTATTACTGATCTGAACACAACAGAGTATTACTGATCTGAACACAACAGAGTATTACTGATCTGAACACAGAGTATTACTGATCTGAATACAACAGAGTATTACTGATCTGAACACAACAGAGTATTACTGATCTGAATACAGAGTATTACTGAGCTGAATACAGAGTATTACTGAGCTGAATACAGAGTATTACTGATCTGAATACAGCAGAGTATTACTGATCTGAACACAACAGAGTATTACTGATCTGAATACAGAGTATTACTGATCTGAACACAACAGAGTATTACTGATCTGAACACAGAGCCAAAAAGACACAACCTCTTATGCACGGACCCATGAAAACAAGTGAATTGAAAAATAAATTCACAACAGACGCTTTTATAGAAAGATTGTATTATACTTTTTATTTCAGTTTTACAGTTTATTTAGGGAAAATCGTTAACACTCTTCTCAAATGAAAATGTACGTTTATCAATCTGCATAAAACATCACATTTACATCAAAATAAATACGTCATCTGGTGGGTTTGATTGAGCTTTGCACTGGAAGGTCAGTTACTACTAGGGATGGGTACCGTTCACATTTGAACCGATACGGTACCGGTACCTGTGAATCGATACCGGTACCCAACGGTACCTTTTTTTGGTACTTTAGTCTCCAATTTTTTTATCTATCTACCCCAGTTGTGAAAAAAAAATCCAAACTTCAAATAACCACACTTTTGACCGTTTTCGGCTTGCCATTGCCCCGACTGCTTTGTTGTTGAATCAAGTAAAATCCTAGGTAAGCGTATATTGTGCGTGTGAATGTTGATGTGAAAAAAAAAGTAAATATTTTTAAAATAAAGTAAACTTAATTTTTTTTTTTTTTTTTACAGTACCGAAATCTGGCACCGACGGATCTCACGTGAATCGGTACTCGGTAGTACCGACATGATTCGGTAGATACCTTTAAAAGTACCTAATTCGGTACCCATCCCTAGTTATATTATCGTATAGCTTACGCTCTGCACTCTAGTGGAACCCTATCCCTTATCAATCTAATACTGAATAATTTTCTTCACATGTACACACCCATCCGCCTGGCCACACCCACATCCGCTCCTCTACATAAGCGGAGTCGTGGCCATACTAACAGCTCCTTCCCTATTTTCACCACCGAAAAAGTGCCTGTATACACCACTTTAGTTTAGTGCCGAAATAGTTATTGGAAAGGAGTTATGTTATTGGAGAAAAGGAGCTGTGTTGACATTATATCTTTGTTTTCTCTCTCACTATATTTCGAGGAAATACAGCGATAATGTCTTCGCCACCGGAGTGTCTAGAAGATGATGATCATTCTGACCTCCACCGGCACTTCGCATTAGGGGCGCTGAGCAATCCCCGCCGGCATTGCCTCCGGCTCTGCAGCTGGACACTTTGCTTGGAGGCGATCTGCCGTGTGAGGGCTGACGGCCTCTCGGGGGCGGGTGATGTTTTTTGCGACGCGGGCGCCAGGTGTGTTGGTTGTGGGGGGAACAACTACACAGCTTACGAAGGTCGGCTCCAGGCTGGGATCCTTTTCGCTGCCCCTTAGCGGCGTGGAGGGGGTTCTAGTTTGATGCCCCACGTTAACATTAGCTCCTCCTCAAGTAAGAGCTTTGTTTTCCTGGAACCGTGATTCCGAATCTGCGGTTCAATTCCCCGGGTCTCTGGACAAACGGATACCCACTGTCGCCGTGCTGGCCCTGTTTTTCAAGATGAAAAAGGTGAGGTTGGTGTTCGTTATGAGAATATCTCCATGCTCAGGTCGGCTATAGTCCGCGAGGGACTTGTTGCCGACACCGCTGTGTTTGGTAAACACCGTTCTGAAGAGGGACGTGTGTTGCCTTTTTTCCCTTTTTTTCTGCAGCTGGACACTTTGCTTGGGAGGCCTCTAGGGGGGTCCGGGGGCTCGGGTCCTCCCCGGTTCTGATGGTTGTGGGGGGCCTCAGCGGGTACATTTGTCGAGCTTCCGCTCTGCTCAGCTCCTGTGTTCCACTAGAGTGCAGAGCGTAAGCTATACGATAATATAACATATTATATGTTATATGAGTATAGCGAGCGCTCTGCACTGACTCACTGAGGACCCCGTGGTCTTCGCCTTCGGTGGTGAAAATAGGGAAGAAGCTGTTAGTATGGCCACGACCCCGCTTATGTAGAGGAGCGGATGTGGGTGTGGCCAGGCGGATGGGTGTGTACATGTGAAGAAAATGATTCAGTATTAGATTGATAGGGGATAGGGTTCCACTAGAGTGCAGAGCGCTCGCCATACTCATATAACTATGGTTATAGGATAACCGTATGTTACTACAGCTACACCCTTCAAATCTGGAGTCAGATCTGCAGCAGTGCTCTTTCCCTCCTTTTAAAAAAGCAACAACTGATCCGGACCTGGGGTCAGTTGTTGACACATCTATGACATTCATCAGTCTAGTAATAACTACAGGAGAAACAGGAAAACTGGCAGTGCGCTGACCCCAGAGCCATGGATCTGAATATCATTGCACTACAGTACAGTACAGTATCATTGCACTACAGTACAGTACAGTATCATTGCACTACAGTACAGTACAGTATCATTGCACTACAGTACAGTACAGTATCATTGCACTACAGTACAGTACAGTATCATTGCACTACAGTACAGTACAGTATCATTGCACTACAGTACAGTACAGTATCATTGCACTACAGTACAGTACAGTATCATTGCACTACAGTACAGTACAGTATCATTGCACTACAGTACAGTACAAAGCCTTTCTGAACATGACTGCAGGCGGGAGGACAAGAGGACAAGAGGACAAGAGGACAAGAGGACAAGAGGACAGGGGGACAAGGGGACAAGAGGACAGGGGGACAAGGGGACAAGAGGACAGGGGGACAAGAGGACAAGAGGACAGGGGGACAAGAGGACAAGAGGACAGGGGGACAAGAGGACAAGAGGACAAGAGGACAGGGGGACAAGAGGACAAGAGGACAAGAGGACAGGGGGACAAGAGGACAGGGGGACAAGAGGACAGGGGGACAAGAGGACAAGAGGACAGGGGGACAAGAGGACAAGATGACAGGGGGACAAGAGGACAAGAGGACAAGGGGACAAGAGGACAGGGGGACAAGAGGACAGGGGGACAAGAGGACAAGAGGACAGGGGGACAAGAGGACAGGGGGACAAGAGGACAGGGGGACAAGAGGACAAGAGGACAGGGGGACAAGAGGACAGGGGGACAAGAGGACAGGGGGACAAGAGGACAGGGGGACAAGAGGACAGGGGGACAAGAGGACAAGAGGACAAGAGGACAAGAGGACAAGAGGACAGGGGGACAAGAGGACAGGGGGACAAGAGGACAAGAGGACAGGGGGACAAGAGGACAGGGGGACAAGAGGACAAGAGGACAGGGGGACAAGAGGACAGGGGGACAAGAGGACAAGAGGACAAGAGGACAGGGGGACAAGAGGACAAGAGGACAAGAGGACAAGAGGACAAGAGGACAGGGGGACAAGAGGACAAGGGGACAAGAGGACAGGGGGACAAGAGGACAAGAGGACAGGGGGACAAGAGGACAAGGGGACAAGAGGACAGGGGGACAAGGGGACAAGAGGACAAGAGGACAGGGGGACAAGAGGACAGGGGGACAAGAGGACAAGAGGACAAGAGGACAAGGGGACAAGAGGACAGGGGGACAAGGGGACAAGAGGACAAGAGGACAGGGGGACAAGGGGACAAGAGGACAAGAGGACAGGGGGACAAGAGGACAAGGGGACAAGAGGACAGGGGGACAAGAGGACAAGAGGACAAGAGGACAAGGGGACAAGAGGACAGGGGGACAAGGGGACAAGAGGACAAGAGGACAGGGGGACAAGAGGACAAGAGGACAAGAGGACAAGAGGACAAGAGGACAAGAGGACAAGAGGACAAGGGGACAAGAGGACAGGGGGACAAGAGGACAGGGGACAAGAGGACAAGAGGACAAGAGGACAAGAGGACAAGGGGACAAGAGGACAAGAGGACAAGAGGACAGGGGGACAAGAGGACAAGAGGACAAGAGGACAAGAGGACAGGGGGACAAGAGGACAAGGGGACAAGAGGACAAGAGGACAAGGGGACAAGAGGACAGGGGGACAAGAGGACAGGGGGACAAGAGGACAGCTCACATCCTGTGTCCAGATTGACAGGGAAGAGAATCAACGTTATGACCCTGTAATTATCCCTGTAATTATTGTTTTGGCGACGTGAGGATGTGACCCCCCCCCCACTGAATGTAGACGCAGAGAGAGACATTCACCTATAATCTCAAAACCCCAAGCCTTTGTCCGAGGGAGGCAACAGTTGTGATTGGAGGATCAAGAAAAGGGGGCGGGTTTGAAATAGGCGAATAGCAACCCCCTCCACCTGCCAATTTATCCAAATCCCTGTGGGTAACAGCTGTCAATCAAACCAGAGCTCCATCTCAGTCTACATCCGTCTGTCCTCCTCCTCCTCTTCCTCCTCCTCTTCCTCCTCCTCCTCCTCCTCTTCTTCTTCTCTGTCCCTCCTCCTCCTCCTCCTCCTCCTCCTCCTCCTCCTCCTCCTCTTCTTCTTCTCTGTCCCTCCTCCTCCTCCTCCTCCTCCTCCTCCTCCTCCTCCTCCTCCTCCTCTTCTTCTTCTCTGTCCTCCTCCTCCTCCTCCTCCTCCTCCTCCTCCTCCTCTTCTTCTTCTCTGTCCCTCCTCCTCCTCCTCCTCCTCCTCCTCCTCCTCCTCCTCCTCCTCCTCTTCTTCTTCTCTGTCCCTCCTCCTCCTCCTCCTCCTCCTCCTCCTCCTCCTCCTCTTCTTCTTCTCTGTCCCTCCTCCTCCTCCTCCTCCTCCTCCTCCTCCTCCTCTTCTTCTTCTCTGTCCCTCCTCCTCCTCCTCCTCCTCCTCCTCCTCCTCCTCTTCTTCTTCTCTGTCCCTCCCCTGTCCTCCTCCTCCTCCTCCTCCTCCTCCTCTTCTTCTTCTCTGTCCCTCCCCTGTCCTCCTCCTCCTCCTCCTCCTCCTCCTCCTCCTCCTCTTCTTCTTCTCTGTCCCTCCCCTGTCCTCCTCCTCCTCCTCCTCCTCCTCTTCTTCTTCTCTGTCCCTCCCCTGTCCTCCTCCTCCTCCTCCTCCTCCTCTTCTTCTTCTCTGTCCCTCCCCTGTCCTCCTCCTCCTCCTCCTCCTCCTCTTCTTCTGTCCCTCCCCTGCCCTCCTCGTCTCCTTCCCTCGGTCCTAAAGCCCTCCTCGTCTCCTTCCCTCGGTCCTAAAGCCCTCCTCGTCTCCTTCCCTCGGTCCTAAAGCCCTCCTCGTCTCCTTCCCTCGGTCCTAAAGCCCTCCTCGTCTCCTTCCCTCGGTCCTAAAGCCCTCCTCGTCTCCTTCCCTCGGTCCTAAAGCCCTCCTCGTCTCCTTCCCTCGGTCCTAAAGCCCTCCTCGTCTCCTTCCCTCGGTCCTAAAGCCCTCCTCGTCTCCTTCCCTTGGTCTAAAGCCTCCTTGTCTCCTTCCCTCGGTCCTAAAGCCCTCCTCGTCTCCTTCCCTCGGTCCTAAAGCCCTCCTCGTCTCCTTCCCTCGGTCCTAAGCCCTCCTCGTCTCCTTCCCTTGGTCCTAAAGCCCTCCTCGTCTCCTTCCCTCGGTCCTAAAGCCCTCCTCGTCTCCTTCCCTTGGTCCTAAAGCCCTCCTCGTCTCCTTCCTCGGTCCTAAAGCCCTCCTCGTCTCCTTCCCTTGGTCCTAAAGCCCTCCTCGTCTCCTTCCCTTGGTCCTAAAGCCCTCCTCGTCTCCTTCCCTTGGTCCTAAAGCCCTCCTCGTCTCCTTCCCTCGGTCCTAAAGCCCTCCTCGTCTCCTTCCCTCGGTCCTAAAGCCCTCCTCGTCTCCTTCCCTCGGTCCTAAAGCCCTCCTCGTCTCCTTCCCTCCCCTCCTCGTCTCCTTCCCTCGGTCCTAAAGCCCCTCCTCGTCTCCTTCCCTTGGTCCTAAAGCCCTCCTCGTCTCCTTCCCTCGGTCCTAAAGCCCTCCTCGTTTTCCTTCCCTTGGTCCTAAAGCCCTCCTCGTCTCCTTCCCTCGGTCCTAAAGCCCTCCTCGTCTCCTTCCCTCGGTCCTAAAGCCCTCCTCGTCTCCTTCCCTCGGTCCTAAAGCCCTCCTCGTCTCCTTCCCTTGGTCCTAAAGCCCTCCTCGTCTCCTTCCCTCGGTCCTAAAGCCCTCCTCGTCTCCTTCCCTCGGTCCTAAAGCCCTCCTCGTCTCCTTCCCTCGGTCCTAAAGCCCTCCTCGTCTCCTTCCCTTGGTCCTAAAGCCCTCCTCGTCTCCTTCCCTTGGTCCTAAAGCCCTCCTCGTCTCCTTCCCTTGGTCCTAAAGCCCTCCTCGTCTCCTTCCCTTGGTCCTAAAGCCCTCCTCGTCTCCTTCCCTTGGTCCTAAAGCCCTCCTCGTCTCCTTCCCTCGGTCCTAAAGCCCTCCTCGTCTCCTCCCTCCTCGTCTCCTTCCCTCGGTCCTAAAGCCCTCCTCGTCTCCTTCCCTCGGTCCTAAAGCCCTCCTCGTCTCCTTCCCTCGGTCCTAAAGCCCTCCTCGTCTCCTTCCCTTGGTCCTAAAGCCCTCCTCGTCTCCTTCCCTTGGTCCTAAAGCCCTCCTCGTCTCCTTCCCTCCCCTCCTCGTCTCCTTCCCTCGGTCCTAAAGCCCTCCTCGTCTCCTCCCTCCCCTCCTCGTCTCCTTCCCTCGGTCCTAAAGCCCTCCTCGTCTCCTTCCCTCTGTCCTAAAGCCCTCCTCGTCTCCTTCCCTCGGTCCTAAAGCCCTCCTCGTCTCCTCCCTCCTCGTCTCCTTCCTCGTTCCTAAAGCCCTCCTCGTCTCCTTCCCTCGGTCCTAAAGCCCTCCTCGTCTCCTTCCCTCGGTCCTAAAGCCCTCCTCGTCTCCTTCCCTCGGTCCTAAAGCCCTCCTCGTCTCCTTCCCTTGGTCCTAAAGCCCTCCTCGTCTCCTTCCCTCCCCTCCTCGTCTCCTTCCCTCGGTCCTAAAGCCCTCCTCGTCTCCTTCCCTCGGTCCTAAAGCCCTCCTCGTCTCCTTCCCTCGGTCCTAAAGCCCTCCTCGTCTCCTTCCCTTGGTCCTAAAGCCCTCCTCGTCTCCTTCCCTTGGTCCTAAAGCCCTCCTTGTCTCCTTCCCTCGGTCCTAAAGCCCTCCTCGTCTCCTTCCCTCGGTCCTAAAGCCCTCCTCGTCTCCTTCCCTCGGTCCTAAAGCCCTCCTCGTCTCCTTCCCTCGGTCCTAAAGCCCTCCTCGTCTCCTTCCCTTGGTCCTAAAGCCCTCCTCGTCTCCTTCCCTCGGTCCTAAAGCCCCTCCTCGTCTCCTTCCCTTGGTCCTAAAGCCCTCCTCGTCTCCTTCCCTTGGTCCTAAAGCCCCTCCTCGTCTCCTTCCCTTGGTCCTAAAGCCCTCCTCGTCTCCTTCCCTCTGTCCTAAAGCCCTCCTCGTTTTCCTTCCCTTGGTCCTAAAGCCCTCCTTGTCTCCTTCCCTCGGTCCTAAAGCCCTCCTTGTCTCCTTCCCTCGGTCCTAAAGCCCTCCTCGTTTTCCTTCCCTTGGTCCTAAAGCCCTCCTCGTTTCCTTCCCTTGGTCCTAAAGCCCTCCTTGTCTCCTTCCCTCGGTCCTAAAGCCCTCCTTGTCTCCTTCCCTCGGTCCTAAAGCCCTCCTCGTCTCCTCCCTCTCCTCCTCCCTCGTCTCCTTCCCTCGGTCCTAAAGCCCTCCTCGTCTCCTCCTTCCTCTCCTCGTCTCCTTCCCTTGGTCCTAAAGCCCTCCTCGTCTCCTTCCCTCGGTCCTAAAGCCCTCCTCGTCTCCTTCCCTCGGTCCTAAAGCCCTCCTCGTCTCCTTCCCTTGGTCCTAAAGCCCTCCTCGTCTCCTTCCCTCGGTCCTAAAGCCCTCCTCGTCTCCTTCCCTTGGTCCTAAAGCCCTCCTCGTCTCCTTCCCTTGGTCCTAAAGCCCTCCTCGTCTCCTTCCCTTGGTCCTAAAGCCCTCCTCGTCTCCTTCCCTCGGTCCTAAAGCCCTCCTCGTCTCCTCCCTCCTCGTCTCCTTCCCTCGGTCCTAAAGCCCTCCTCGTCTCCTTCCCTCGGTCCTAAAGCCCTCCTCGTCTCCTTCCCTGGTCCTAAAGCCCTCCTCGTCTCCTTCCCTTGGTCCTAAAGCCCTCCTCGTCTCCTTCCCTCGGTCCTAAAGCCCTCCTCGTCTCCTTCCCTTGGTCCTAAAGCCCTCCTCGTCTCCTTCCCTCCCCTCCTCGTCTCCTTCCCTCGGTCCTAAAGCCCTCCTCGTCTCCTTCCCTCGGTCCTAAAGCCCTCCTCGTCTCCTTCCCTCGGTCCTAAAGCCCTCCTCGTCTCCTTCCCTTGGTCCTAAAGCCCTCCTCGTCTCCTTCCCTTGGTCCTAAAGCCCTCCTCGTCTCCTTCCCATCGGTCCTAAAGCCCTCCTCGTCTCCTTCCCTCGGTCCTAAAGCCCTCCTCGTCTCCTTCCTCGGTCCTAAAGCCTCCTCGTCTCCTTCCCTCCCCTCCTCGTCTCCTTCCCTCGGTCCTAAAGCCCTCCTCGTCTCCTTCCCTTGGTCCTAAAGCCCTCCTCGTCTCCTTCCTTGGTCCTAAAGCCCCCCTCCTCGTCTCCTTCCCTCTGTCCAAAGCCCTCCTTGTCTCCTTCCCTTGGTCCTAAAGCCCTCCTCGTCTCCTTCCCTCTGTCCTAAAGCCCTCCTCGTTTCCTTCCCTTGGTCCTAAAGCCCTCCTTGTCTCCTTCCCTCGGTCCTAAAGCCCTCCTTGTCTCCTTCCCTCGGTCCTAAAGCCCTCCTCGTCTCCTTCCTTGGTCCTAAAGCCCTCCTCGTCTCCTTCCCTCGGTCCTAAAGCCCTCCTTGTCTCCTTCCCTCGGTCCTAAAGCCCTCCTCGTCTCCTCCTTCCTCTCCTCGTCTCCTTCCTCGGTCCTAAAGCCCTCCTCGTCTCCTTCCCTCGGTCCTAAAGCCCTCCTCGTCTCCTTCCCTGGTCCTAAAGCCCTCCTCGTCTCCTTCCCTCGGTCCTAAAGCCCTCCTCGTCTCCTTCCCTTGGTCCTAAAGCCCTCCTCGTCTCCTTCCCTTGGTCCTAAAGCCCTCCTCGTCTCCTTCCCTTGGTCTAAAGCCCTCCTCGTCTCCTTCCCTCCCCTCCTCGTCTCCTTCCCTCGGTCCTAAAGCCCTCCTCGTCTCCTTCCCTCGGTCCTAAAGCCTCCTCGTCTCCTTCCTCGGTCCTAAAGCCCTCCTCGTCTCCTCCTCCTCGTCTCCTTCCCTCGGTCCTAAAGCCCTCCTCGTCTCCTTCCCTCGGTCCTAAAGCCCTCCTCGTCTCCTTCCCTCGGTCCTAAAGCCCTCCTCGTCTCCTTCCCTCCCCTCCTCGTCTCCTTCCCTTGGTCCTAAAGCCCTCCTCGTCTCCTTCCTTGGTCCTAAAGCCCTCCTCGTCTCCTTCCCTCGGTCCTAAAGCCCTCCTCGTCTCCTTCCCTTGGTCCTAAAGCCTCCTCGTCTCCTTCCCTTGGTCCTAAAGCCCTCCTCGTCTCCTTCCCTCGGTCCTAAAGCCCTCCTCGTCTCCTTCCTCGGTCCTAAGCCCTCCTCGTCTCCTTCCCTTGGTCCTAAAGCCCTCCTCGTCTCCTTCCCTTGGTCCTAAAGCCCTCCTCGTCTCCTTCCCTCCCCTCCTCGTCTCCTTCCCTCGGTCCTAAAGCCCTCCTCGTCTCCTCCCTCCTCGTCTCCTTCCCTCGGTCCTAAAGCCCTCCTCGTCTCCTTCCCTCGGTCCTAAAGCCCTCCTCGTCTCCTTCCCTTGGTCCTAAAGCCCTCCTCGTCTCCTTCCCTCGGTCCTAAAGCCCTCCTCGTCTCCTTCCTCGGTCCTAAAGCCCTCCTCGTCTCCTTCCCTCGGTCCTAAAGCCCTCCTCGTCTCCTTCCCTCGGTCCTAAAGCCCTCCTTGTCTCCTTCCCTTGGTCCTAAAGCCCTCCTCGTCTCCTTCCTCGGTCCTAAAGCCCTCCTTGTCTCCTTCCTCGGTCCTAAAGCCCTCCTCGTCTCCTTCCCTCGGTCCTAAAGCCCTCCTCGTCTCCTTCCCTCGGTCCTAAAGCCCTCCTCGTCTCCTTCCCTTGGTCCTAAAGCCCTCCTCGTCTCCTTCCCTTGGTCCTAAAGCCCTCCTCGTCTCCTTCCCTCCCCTCCTCGTCTCCTTCCCTCGGTCCTAAAGCCCTCCTCGTCTCCTTCCCTCCTCTCCTCGTCTCCTTCCCTCGGTCCTAAAGCCCTCCTCGTCTCCTTCCCTCCCCTCCTCGTCTCCTTCCCTCGGTCCTAAAGCCCTCCTCGTCTCCTTCCCTCCTCTCCTCGTCTCCTTCCCTTGGTCCTAAAGCCCTCCTCGTCTCCTCCCTCCTCTCCTCGTCTCCTTCCCTTGGTCCTAAAGCCCTCCTCGTCTCCTTCCCTCCCCTCCTCGTCTCCTTCCCTTGGTCCTAAAGCCCTCCTCGTCTCCTTCCCTCGGTCCTAAAGCCCTCCTCGTCTCCTTCCCCTCGGTCCTAAAGCCCTCCTCGTCTCCTTCCCTCGGTCCTAAAGCCCTCCTCGTCTCCTCCCTCCTCGTCTCCTTCCCTCGTTCCTAAAGCCCTCCTCGTCTCCTTCCCTCGGTCCTAAAGCCCTCCTCGTCTCCTTCCCTCGGTCCTAAAGCCCTCCTCGTCTCCTTCCCTCGGTCCTAAAGCCCTCCTCGTCTCCTCCCTCCTCGTCTCCTTCCCTCGGTCCTAAGCCCTCCTCCTCGTTTCCATCGTTCCTCCGAACCTCTTCCTCCCCTGCAGGTCACATGTTCTCTCTTCCTCTACCTCTTTCTATTCTCTCCATCTCGCCTCCTCTCTCTCTCCTCCAGGCCTGAGGACACAATCACTGACCCCCCATCCTCCTCCTCCTCCTCCTCCTGTCCCCCCCCCCCCCTGCCCCCCCCCCCCCCCTGCCCCCCCCCCCCCCCCCCCCCCCCCCCCTGCCCCCCCCCCCCCCCCCCCCCCCCCTGCCCCCTCCCCTGCCCCCCCCCGCTGCTTGAGGCTGTCGAGTCTTTGAAAAGGACCAATAGGACAGGGTCACTGCGTCATGGCGGAAGAAGGGGGCGGGACATCATCATCTTGTTGTGTTTACATCACTTCCTCCTGGGAGGGAGGAGGAGGAGGAGGAGGAGGAGGAGGAGGAGGATGGAGACGGAGGACGGGTCGAGGGTGGGCTCAGGGGTCAGGGGTCAGGGGTCAGGGCTCAGGGCGGTCCGGCGTCTGGAGCGGCGACGCGTCTCATATCGACACCTCATATTCACGAGTGTCCTGCTGAGAAGAGAGACGGACAGAGACGTTATTATTATTCTGTCTGATCTGAGGCTCGAGAGACGAGGTCACGGACAGGTCTGTGGTTCATATCAAACAGCTGCAGCTTCGTGTCTCTAGGTGGTTTGTTTGACCTTTTCTTTCTTAACCCGTCTTCTCAGACAACGCGGTTCGTTGAATTTGAGATTTTGCACAACGAGATGAAACGTGGATTACTTTATAACTAATTGCGTTTCCTTGATGAAAAGCATGACAGCTTAGCGATACAAGTACTGGCCACTGTCAATTGTAATTACAATAAAGGATTAGCCTATAGGATTAGCCTACAGGTAACAGGTAACTTACCTGTTACCTGTTTATTGCACAATGTTGTCTATTGGATTCTATTATATGTTGTACCACTGTATTGCACA
This sequence comes from Notolepis coatsorum, assembly GCF_963971535.1. Taxonomy (NCBI): domain Eukaryota; kingdom Metazoa; phylum Chordata; class Actinopteri; order Aulopiformes; family Paralepididae; genus Notolepis; species Notolepis coatsorum. Next base: position 84,072 of record NW_028170699.1, on the reverse strand, counting down.
TCGTTGCGGGCAAGACCACCCGCATTTCATTGTATACTTGTATGCCGTGACAAATAAAACTCTTGACTTGACTTGACTTGACTTGGAGTAATATCACTGGGTCAGAGAGAGATGGGTAACTATAGATCTGCTGAGAGAGAGAGAGAGAGAGATGGGTAACTATAGATCTGCTGAGAGAGAGAGAGAGAGATGGGTAACTATAGATCTGCTGAGAGAGAGAGAGAGAGATGGGTAACTATAGATCTGCTGAGAGAGAGAGAGAGAGATGGGTAACTATAGATCTGCTGAGAGAGAGAGAGAGAGATGGGTAACTATAGATCTGCTGAGAGAGAGAGATGGGTAACTATAGATCTGCTGAGAGAGAGAGAGATGGGTAACTATAGATCTGCTGAGAGAGAGAGAGAGAGATGGGTAACTATAGATCTGCTGAGAGAGAGAGAGAGATGGGTAACTATAGATCTGCTGAGAGAGAGAGAGATGGGTAACTATAGATCTACTGAGAGAGAGAGAGAGAGATGGGTAACTATAGATCTGCTGAGAGAGAGAGAGATGGGTAACTATAGATCTGCTGAGAGAGAGAGAGATGGGTAACTATAGATCTGCTGTGAGAGAGAGAGAGAGAGAGAGAGAGAGAGAGAGAGATGGGTAACTATAGATCTGCTGTGAGAGAGAGAGAGATGGGTAACTATAGATCTGCTGAGAGAGAGAGAGAGAGAGAGAGAGATGGGTAACTATAGATCTGCTGAGAGAGAGAGAGAGATGGGTAACTATAGATCTGCTGAGAGAGAGAGAGATGGGTAACTATAGATCTGCTGAGAGAGAGAGAGAGATGGGTAACTATAGATCTGCTGAGAGAGAGAGAGAGAGAGAGAGAGATGGGTAACTATAGATCTGCTGAGAGAGAGAGAGATGGGTAACTATAGATCTGCTGAGAGAGAGAGAGATGGGTAACTATAGATCTGCTGTGAGAGAGAGAGATGGGTAACTATAGATCTGCTGAGAGAGAGAGATGGGTAACTATAGATCTGCTGAGAGAGAGAGAGATGGGTAACTATTGATCTGCTGAGAGAGAGAGAGATGGGTAACTATATAGATCTGCTGAGAGAGAGAGAGAGAGAGAGAGAGAGAGAGAGAGAGAGAGAGAGATGGGTAACTATATAGATCTGCTGAGAGAGAGAGAGAGAGAGAGAGAGAGATGGGTAACTATAGATCTGCTGAGAGAGAGAGATGGGTAACTATAGATCTGCTGAGAGAGAGAGAGAGATGGGTAACTATAGATCTGCTGAGAGAGAGAGAGAGATGGGTAACTATAGATCTGCTGAGAGAGAGAGAGATGGGTAACTATAGATCTGCTGAGAGAGAGAGAGATGGGTAACTATAGATCTGCTGAGAGAGAGAGAGATGGGTAACTATAGATCTGCTGAGAGAGAGAGAGAGATGGGTAACTATATAGATCTGCTGAGAGAGAGAGAGAGAGAGAGATGGGTAACTATAGATCTGCTGAGAGAGAGAGATGGGTAACTATAGATCTGCTGAGAGAGAGAGAGATGGGTAACTATAGATCTGCTGAGAGAGAGAGAGAGATGGGTAACTATAGATCTGCTGAGAGAGATGGGTAACTATAGATCTGCTGAGAGAGAGAGATGGGTAACTATAGATCTGCTGAGAGAGAGAGAGAGAGAGAGAGAGAGAGAGAGAGAGATGGGTAACTATATAGATCTGCTGAGAGAGAGAGAGAGATGGGTAACTATATAGATCTGCTGTGAGAGAGAGAGATGGGTAACTATATAGATCTGCTGAGAGAGAGAGATGGGTAACTATATAGATCTGCTGAGAGAGAGAGATGGGTAACTATATAGATCTGCTGTGGCCTACTTCTTCATGGAACTGGAGCGGTGCCGCTTTATCTGGCTCCAGGTGGACTCCTGCGAGAGGTTAAAGGTCACGAATGTAGTCCATTGCCATCAATTACTTGTACAGTATGATCCTCTTACGCAAGCCCGCCGCCATGTATTGCTTATGTTTATTTAGGATCCCCATTAGCTTTTGCACTTGACAAAAGCTATTCTTCTGGGGTCCGCCACCTAGACTAACCTCACTGTCACGCCTAACCTACACTTTACAGATGTACTGTAAAGATGCCAAGAACAAATGCAATGAAAAGAACTGTGATGTGATGTATAGAGCCATGACTGCATGGAATTCCTTACCACCTGCACTAACTAGGGTTGAAGACAAACAGACATTTAAAAAAAAAAAAACCTTAAAAATCATATAAGAAAGAGTGGTACTGTCAGTTAAGTAAACATAGTGGGTGATTGAGAAGATGGGGATGTGTGATTGGTGAACTTAGATTTTTAATATATTTGTATGTTGTATTGAGATGTATTGTTGTGCTTTAAGTGAACATATTATGCCTTGAAACATGATTGAGTAGATGGGTATGTGTGATTGGTGAACTTAGATATTTTATTATATAATATTTGTATGTGTTGTTGAGGTGTATTGTATTGTTTTATTGTATTGTATTGTATTAATTGTATTGTATTGATTTTATTGTATTGTATTGATTTGTGTGGACCCCAGTAATAGTAGCCTATGCCTGTGGCAATGGCTAATGGGGATCCGAATAAACTAAACTAAACTAAACACTGTAGCACTCAACACTTTGATTTGTTCACTTTGTTACTCAGCTGATAGAGTTGTGCCCTTCCTGATGACTTGTCGTACAGAACTTGTAAGTCGCTTTGGATAAAAGCGTTTCAGCTAAAGGACTAAATATAAATGTAAATGTAGACAACGTCACAGCATATTACAGTATTGCTATGTATCTAGTACTTGGTTTTGTCCTGAAATAGAGTCAGGATATGTTTGAATCTAGTGGCGGCTGGGTGGCGCAGCGGAGATTGCGCTCGTCCCCAATGCCAAGAGACTCCAGTCTCAAATCCGGGTGTCAGCGTTGCCTCCAGCTTGGGCCGGCCGTCATACTAACTCATTGGCAGAGTCAGAGGGTGGAAGTCGATGGGTGGTAATCTGGACGTTGTGGACAGCGACTCCTACAGGTCGGTTGGGGGGCGCCTGCACAGCAGAGGCAGGAAATGGCGGGGGCAGCGTGAGCCTCCCACGTGTTACACCTCGCCACTGAGAGTCCGCGCTGGCAGGTGAAAAGATGTGACAGGCTGCCTCCTCGTGTACCGGAGGGGACGCGTGATGCAAGGCTTCTATCCTCCCTACAACCGACCAGTGGGGGGCATAGTCGAGCAACGTTCAAGACAGGGGAGGGAGAATTGGTTACACGAAATTGGGATGGGAGAAAAATAAGGAGAAAAAGTGGATATGAATCTTACAAATACCCATTTTAATGAGTTGTTTGGGTCAGAATTGTATGGTGTATCATTTGTCTGTTGTTTACTTCAAAAGTTACACTATTTTATATTTTTCCTTCAGTTTCAGTATATATATATGTTTTTATTGCTTAACAGCATGGAGACAATCTTTATTACAATATTATTTCCAATACTAACCTATAATGTATCTCGTCCAATCCACTACATTTTAGTAAAAAGG